>NC_041224.1:109640608-109652865 GCF_002837175.3 Physeter macrocephalus | reverse complement strand
GCTGGGCCCGTGAGCCATGGCCGCTGAGCCTGCACGTCCGGAGCCTGTGCTCTGCAACGGGAGAGGCCACACAGTGAGAGGCCCGCGTACCGCAAAAAAACAAAACAAAAACTGTTGTCCATTTATTTGTATTGTGTTGTTTCTTATTCAGTTTTGAGAATTCTTCATATATTCTGGATACAAGTCCTTTGTCAGATAGATGATTTCCAAGTGTTTTCTCCAGGTCTGTGACTTGTCTTTTCATACTCTATACAATGTCTTTCAAAAGGCAGAAATTTTTAATTTTGAAGAAGCCCAATTTATCAATTTTCTTTTATAGATCATATTTTTATGACCTCTCTAAGAAAGCTTTGCCTAACCCAAGCACATAAATGTTTTCCTTTATGTTTTCTTCTAGAAATTTCATAGTTTTACATTTAGGTTTATGATCTATTTACAGTTGATATTTTATGGTGTGAAATTTGTGTGTGTGTGTGTGTGTGTGTGTATGGATGGATATAAAATTGTTTCAGTACCACAATTTACTGAAAAGACTATCCCTTCTCAACTGAATTGCCTTTGAACATTTGTCAAAAATTAGTGTATATATACGTGTGTGTGTATATATATATATATATATACACACACACTGAGATGTATACACACACATATACATATATATACATATATTTATATGCCTTTGTTGTCTTGATTGGCATAGCATTATAACATGTCTTGAAATCAGGTAGTGTTAACCCTCCAGTTCTGCTTTTCTTTTTAAAAGTTGTTTTAGCTATTAGATAGAAGTCTTTGATTTTTCCACGTGAACTTGACAATTTTCTCAAAATGGCTGCTGAGATTTTGACTGGGATTGCATTGAATCATGACCAGCTTGGAAAGAACTGACATTTAAATGATATTGAGTTTTCCAATCCATTTGCCTAACATATGGCTCCCCTCATTTTGTCTTCTTTTCTTTCTCTCAGCAGTATTTTGTAGTTTTCAGTGTACAGATAGTACACATATTTTGTCAGGCACATTGCTAAGTATTTGAGATTTTTGATAATACTCTATAAATGGTATTTTTTTTCAATTTTAAAGTATTTGTTGTTAGAATATAGAAACATAATTAGCTGTTATAATTGATTATATGCCCTGAAACTTTGCAAGGCAAATTTATTACTTGTAGTAGCTTTTGAAAAAGATATTTTAGTATTTTATACAATCGTTTCATCTGAAAATAGATTTAATTCTTCCTTTTCAATCTATATGTCTTTTATTTATTTTGAAAACCTTATTGAAATGGCAAGAATTTCTAGTAAAATACTAAATAGAAGTGTGACAGAAGACATCTTTGTTTGTCACCTGAACTTAAAGGGAAAGCATTCAGTCTTTCACCATTAAGTATAATGTTAGCTGTAGGATTTTTGTCAGTGCCCTTTTTCAAATTGAAAAAGTTTCCTCTACACCAAGTTTTCTGAATTTAAAAAAAAATCAAGAATGACTGATGGATTTGGTCAATTTTTTTTTCATATCTATTGAGATGATCATATGTCCTTTTTTTAAAATTATGTTTCTGTAGTGAATTAGATTGGTTTTCAAATATTGAACCCATCTTGTAATTCTGAGATAAACCCAACTGGTTCATTGTGATAGGCAGAATTCTAAGATGATCCCTGAGATTCTCCACCTCTTTGTGTACACAGTGTCCCCTTAAAAATTGATGGCACTCTGAACAGGATGTAAGATAGTCACTCCCTAGATTATGTTAGATTATATAGAACATCATTGTAGCTGCCTAGAGAGATTCCAATGCTGGCTTTGAAGAAATGAGTTGCCATGTTGTGAAATGGCCATTCTGCTAGGGGACCTTAAGGCAGGCTCTAAGAGCTGAGAGTGACCTCAGACAATAGCTAGCAAGAAAATGGGGTTATCAGTTTTACAACCACAGGAAATTAATTTTGCCATTGACCTGAATAAACTTGGAAGAGGACTATGAGCCTCAAATGAGACTCCAGCCCTGGATGACTCCTTGATGTCTGCCTCATGAGATCTTGAACAGAGGACCCACCTAACCCATGTCTGGACTTCTGACTTACAGATACTGTGAGATAATAAATTTGTGTTTTAAGTCACTAAATTGGTGGTAATTTGTTATGCAGCAAAAGTAGACAATGAATACAGTCACAATATATCTTTTTATATACTGTTAGATTTGATTTACTAAACTTAAGAACATTTTCATATATGCTCAAGAGGGATTTTTCTTGTTAAGGTCTTTATTTGATTTTAGTATCTGGGTTATTCAGGCCTTATAAAATAAGTTTAGAAATATTGTCTCTCTTTCACTTTTCTGGAAGAGTTTGAATAGAATTTCTTCTCTGGATTTTTGGTAAAATTCACCTGTGAAGCTATATGGGCCTGGAGTTTTCCTTGTGGGAAGGTTTTAAACTACAGATTCAATTTATGTTAATAGGATGACTCATGCTACCTATTTCTTCTTGAATCAGGTTTGTAGTGTGTCTTTCATGGAATATGTCCATTTCATCCAAATTGTAAAATTTATTGGCAGGAAGTTGTGTATAATATACCCTTATTATCATTTGAATATCTGTAGAATCTGTAGCAATGTCATTTATCTCATTGTAGATATTGGCAATTTGTGTATTTTCTCTTTTTTTCCTGATCAGTGTGGTTAAAGGTCTATCAATTTTATTGATCTTCTCAAGGAACCAGCTTTTGGTTTTACCAATGTTCTCTATTGTTTTTCTGTTTTCTTTTTCAATCATTTGTACTTTGATCTTTACTATTTCCTGTCCTTTGTTTACTGTTGGTTTCATTTTCCCCTTTAATTTCTTAGTCGAAGCTAAGATATTTAGTTTGAGAACTATTTTATCTCAGTACTATTTATAACATCATCCTAGAATTTTGATATGTCTTTATATTTTCATGTAGTTCAAAATACTTATTTCTCATTTTGATTTCTTCTTGTCCTTATTTATTATTTAAAAGTGAGTTATTTAGTTTCCAAATATTTGAGAATTCTCTTTGTATATTTCTGTTATCTATTTCTGATTTCATCCATTGTGGTCAGAAAATACACTTTGTATATTTTAAATCCTTTTATATTTACCGAGACTTGTTTTATGACCTAGAATATTGTTTATCTTTTTTTGTTGTTGCTGCTGGCCGCGCTGCTTGGCTTACAGGATCTTAGTTCCCCAACCAGGGACTGAACCCGGGCCCTGGCAGTGGAAGCGCCAAGTCGTAACCACTGGACCACCAGGGAATTCCCTACAATATTGTTTATTTTGAAACATGTCCCATGCACACTTGAAAGGAGTATGTTTTGGGGTAGAATATTCTATAGCTATCAATTATTTGAAGTTGACAGTGTCTGTTCAGAACCTGAGCTATTGGGCATTGTAATTTCAGAGTTTTATCAATTGTTCTATTTCTCCCTATGTCCTGGCACAAGCATTTTGCTTGAGGATATGATTCTGGTCTTTTGGGTAGAGATTTTCTAATCACTTTTCAACCAATGGCAGCATGTTTCTACCTCCTAGAACAATGCAGTGAGCCCAATGCCACCTATCCAAAATGCTCAGAGTCTGTGGCCTAGGAACCCCTCCCTTCAGAGGCATTAAGATTCCAACTGTTAAAGGATTTACCTGTTCTGTATCGTCCTGTGCATTGTGGTACATCAAATCCAGGTCCACTATGACTATAGATTTTCTTCATTTCTATCACCTGAAGATTTCTCTTTCTTGCTTTTAAACTTAGCTATAAATTTTTCATAACTTTTCAAATATTTTAAGTAGTATGTCTATATGTTTGATGTGAGGTGAAGGAGGCTTTTTGTATCTTCTCAGTCTGGTATTTGACTGAAAACTCTTAATCTATGTTTTAAAACAATTTTTTAAAATCTTGGCTACAATCACTCTAATTCAGAGAATTACTACTTGAATAAACATGTTTGACACGGTGACATTAATAATGTTAAACTTTTGTTTAATAATTTAGCACAATTAGACCTCTTTCTTACCAAATCCATCTTTGAAAGATTTTTGAATGGTAGTTTTAATGATGTGTCACTTAATAACATTGTAAAGCATTCTTGTTCATGTTAAAATATGGTTTTGTTATCTTCTTGGTATTATTAAAAATGAATTTAGATGAATTTCCAGTTCTCTTATTGCTAGAATAAGAGACAGAAATGGAAAAGGAATTCATTGAGTATCTCTCTTATTCCAACTGCTAATGAACTATTGGTAATTACAAGAACAGGACTAGTTCTCCTATGCACAGGTCCTTTTGACTTTGGCTTGTCAATAAAACAATATGATGTGTGATGTCTCAATACCTCTGCAACTTCTATTCAAATTACTTTGAAAATTTAGTTCATACACTATGTTTCAGCTTTATTTGGCCTTCCTTTGGCACATGCATACAACTATATACACAGATGCAAACATAGGCTGTGAAATTGCATTACCTGGTACTTAATTACAACACCAGTGTTTGAATAATTCAGAGTAAGTTTATATTAATTTTTGTAATTAAAATTAAGCCACAGAATTCTAAATTTTATTTAATACTACTTTTTGAGAAATATTGTTTTGGTTCTAGCATATATTTTTCAACCAAGAATAGGAGAGTAAGCCTACTAAGAACTTTGTCATTATATTGTGAATGAAGGCAAATCACATGAGAACATTATAAACTTCTCAGATTTGTCCCTGCATCAACATTTGGCTCTCTTGGTGTCATACTCTCCCTAATTAGTCAGCATGCCATTTAGACTGAGCCTCTCTGTCTTCGGGAGTGGTAAATCAGGTAATATTAGGATTTTTTAAAAGTTGGAGAGTTTCAATGAGGATGACATAGTAGTTAATCTTAAATACAATCCCCCTCCTCTATTCTTTAGACACGCAGTAATACTACATGAAATATTGAAGATATAACCAGAAAGACATAGCTTGTCTCAAATATTATACAAAATTCACTGTATGCATATGAAATAGAACAGCTATGTAAGGTGGTGAGTTAGGGTAAAATTTGGGCCTTCTGGTCTTCAGGACAGAGGTAGGCAGTAGTATCTGAATGTCTACTAGAGACAAAATGTGCCACAGTAAGTAGAGTCTGGAGGCTGGGATATGCTCCTGCTTACTAAAGGAGGCTGAAAAATTGCTGACTTACTGCTTGGGGTCTGGCTTTAGATGAAGCTTTGGGCTTAGGGAGGCAGGGAAAGACAGAGCTTCAGGATGAGAAACTGATTCAAACAATTTACTGG
Source organism: Physeter macrocephalus (assembly GCF_002837175.3). NCBI lineage: Eukaryota > Metazoa > Chordata > Mammalia > Artiodactyla > Physeteridae > Physeter > Physeter macrocephalus. The sequence continues at coordinate 109,647,593 of NC_041224.1, read as the reverse complement.
CTAACTGACTGAATCTACTGATATTATTCCTAATTACTTGGTGCAGGAGTCCCCAAATGCCATTTTAAAACTTTAGTGTAGAGCAGGGACCCAGCACATCAGGCAGAAGCCATCACAAAATACCAGAGCCAGAGGAAAAGAGAAACAAAAACAAGAACAAAATGAACTGGTACATTATTCTTCAAAAATATTTACTCCCTCCCTCCTACCATGTAAGAAGGAGATTTCCTCACCTCACTATGTTGGGCTTGATTTATGTGATATTCTTAGATCAAGAGGATATCAGCAGATGTGATACAAGCAGAAGCGTGAATTGTGCACGTAAGGTTGGGCTACCCTCCTTGAGTTCCCTTCATGGCCATGAAAACATGAAGATAAAAGAAATGCAAATCAGACATGAAGCCAAGCCTAGCCGAACACTTCTTAGATACAAGCCTCCCACTGACGACCTATAAATCCATGAGTGAGAATAAATGATTGTTGTTTTAAAGCACTGAGATTTGGGAATCTGAACATTATTGTGGTGATAGCTAAATACACTAAGGAAAACCAAAGATATTCAACTTAAAATGACTGCAACACAGAAGTCTAAAATGTATGTAGAGCCTACAAGCACGTGTAATCTTAATAAGGACATGAAAGAAAATAAAAAGTTGAGTAATTAATTCACTCTGATGAAATAAATTTATGATAGTTTGACAAAGCTTTTAATATAATTATTGAACTATATTAAATTATTTTAGTAAATTAAAATAATTATTTTAGGATATTAAAGTAGATAAATAATTTAATAATAGCTATTTAAAAAGAAGACATTTAAAAACAAAACCAGGAAGGAATGAAATGGAGTTGGAAAGAAAAGCATACTATAACTCTTAGAAATAAAAAGCACAGCATTTGAAAATTTAAAAATCAATATAAAGGACAAACTCAAAACTAGAGTTGAAGATTGACTATTTCAGCCAATTTTAGCACAGAGTGAAAAAGAGGAAAAAAAGCTATTTATAAAATGAGAAATGTAGATTAAGAAATTCTCGTATATTGGGAGTTTACATACATACAACAGGAGTCTCAAGAGAGGAGAATGGAGAAAATTTTTATATGTATGTATTGTTTTGTTTTGTTTTTTAACTTTTTGTTTTATATTGGAGTATAGTTGATTAATAATGTTATGTTAGTTTCAGGTTATACATATACATGTATCTATTCTTTTTCAAAATCTTTTCCCATTGAGGTTGTTACATAATATTGAGCAGAGTGCCCTGTGCTGTGTTTAAAGGAAAAAACTTTCAGAATTTTCAAGATTTAAAGATATTCAGAATACTTGTATGATCAACTAAGATAAACCGTTCTATTTTTCAGGTAAAATGAGGACCTTTCCTTTCAGATATCTGATGCAGAAAACATATTGTATTCAAACTTGCACATACACCTGTTAGATTTAATTAAAACATCTAGGGAATCCTCTTTTGGTGATTAGATACCAAAAACCTTCTACAATTATACATTTTAATAAAAATTGACAAGCTAAAGTTCAGGTCATAAGAGTCATGGGCTATAAGTAGTACTTCTTTAGGAAGAAAATTTTCTGTGGTTCTTTCCAGATTTCCATCCCATATATTATAATTTCAATATTTAAACAGAGACAGGCAATCTTTTAGAACTTTTAAAATCATTCGAAGTCAATTCAACTTTGAAAATGTATACATTTCATTCCAGGACTTATGCATATGTAAATACAATATACAGTGGCCGAAAAAAGATCAACATATACAAAACTAAAATTTTATCAAGTATGGCAATAAAATTGCTAACAAATGCAAGGACTTATTAGAAAAAATAGAAGCCAAAATATTTGACAAAAATAGTAAACTTAACCATATACTGTTAGATAAGAATACTAATCAAAACATTACAAAGACTTTTAAATAGAACTCAAGTATCTAGCAACAATAACAAGGTCAGGAATGAGCTTATTCAGTGAAGGATTAGACCCTGCTAGGGTTTCTTATTGCATTTAGAAGAAGGATAGATACATGTTAAATTAATTCATGGTTAACAGTGTATACTTTTTTAAAGATCATCTAAAAGAATAGAATTAGAATATATAATTTCCAAAATAGGAGGAAAATAATTTAATAAAAATGAATACAGCCATAACATCAAAAGAGTTTAAAGAAGAGGAAATTAAAAACGGAAACTATGAAAAAGGCCAAAATAAAGTGATAGAAAATATATTAACCAAAATAAAGTGGCATGGCAATATTTATATTTGAACCAAATAGACCTTAAATGAAAAACAATGTAAGAGTGAAATTGTATATAATATTTAAAGGAACAACCTGACAAGAAAATATAGCTATCATTAATTTGTAAGTACCTATCAACATAACTCAAATATGTATGTAACTCAAAAATGGACAGAATTGGAGGCTGACTTCTAGAATAGTGGTATGAGGCATTCAGGGAAAGCTCTCTCCCAAACATCTTTTAAGCTGGTCAAAATTAGCAAAGGTAATCATTTAAAGTCTCCTGGAGGTTCACTGAAGGGCTCACAGCAAGTTTGGAAGCATTTATTCAGCAAAATGTACAGAAATTCAATAAGAACAATGAGGGGCCACAGCATTCAAGCTACAACTGCAGTCCTCTCCAACAGCTCTTGCCTTACAGAAGAACTGTTTCAGCTGGCTCAGCAGCCAAGTAGAAGTTTCCATTTCCCACAGCTCCCTAGGGTGAAAGAGCTATTCTGGGTAGTTTTGGCAGCCAATGAACATTGGCAGTTCCCATTTTCCACAGCTATGTCCTGTGGCAAGTCTATATTGAGTGACTGGAGGCAGCCAGCCATGCCTGTTCCTCCACTGAAACTCTAACTAGTCAGGAGATATAGGCAGAGAAGTTGGTGAAGAAAGCAGCTTCACTTTCCTGTTGATCTGTATTGAAGGAAGCTGCTCTGGTGGGTTCAGCAGGTCAGTGATAGTTCCTATTTCTCCCAGTTTTCTAGAGCAGAAGACCTATTCTGGATAATTTTGGCAACTGTGAACACCAGTCAATCCTATCCTCCCTGGGTCTGGGCTGCAGAGGATCCATGGTGGCAGCAGCCAGCGGTGACACGAGTTTCCCCTAGCTACACACTCACATAGCTCCTACCCCATAGGGAGAATCTAGGTGGTGCGGCCATTGAAGAGAAAGTTCCTCATTTGCCACAGCTTGTGCTCCTTAGCCCCTCCCAGGGGATAGTCAAAGTAAGACACAGAAGCTGGCAATACCTTGCCCTTGCAAAGGGGCCCAAATTCAATCGGATCAGACTGTGGAGCAATTTATGACCCAGCATACTGATGAGGGAAAGAGACAATGAAAGAGAGCCTGGCTAAAGCTAGAGACATACCCAGTGCTCAGGAAGACCATGTAGTCAAATCTGTGTCGTCTGAGGAGTGATAAAAAGAATCTGCACACTTTGTGGGAAATAGGCTTCACTGAACTAGGCTAGTCAACAGACAACAAACAACAACAAACAAACCAACAGACCAGCAAACAACAGAAACCTCAGAAGGAGGATCGTCATTCAGAATTGCTACAGTAAATTATCTAAATTGTGCAGTTTTAGAAAAAACATGAAACATGCAAAGAAATAGAAAAATATTGACCCATACACAAGAAAAATAAGCAGACACTAGAATAATAGAAATTACCTAAGAGGGGCCCCAGATGTTGGGCTTGGCAGAAAAATAACTAAAACAGCTGTTATAAACATGATCAAAGATCTAAAGAAAACCATATTTTTAAAAATGAAAGGAAGGTATGATGACACCATCCCATCAAATAGAGAACATCAATAAAGGTACTACAAAGATAACAAAATGGAAGTTCTGGAATTGAAAAATATAATAATGAAAATGAAGAATTCTCTAAAGGGGCTCAACAGTAGATCTGAGCTGACAAAAGAAACAACAAACTTGAAGATGGGTAATAGAGATTATGCGTCTGAAGAACAGAGAAAAAAATGAAGAAAAAGAAAGACTCTCAGAAAAATGTGGGACACCTATTAAGCACTCAGACATATGTAATAATGGGAATACCAGAAAGAGAGGAGGGTGGGAAAAGATCAGAAAAATACTTTTTAACAATGGCTGAAAACTACTAAGGGGCTAAAGAGTAAATTTGAGGAGACAGATCAGTGAACTGGTACTCTCGTTACATTTATATTGGTTAGCTAATTGATGTCCCACAATTCTCTGAGGCCGTGTTCAAATTTTCCTACCACGTGGAAACTTTAAAAAATTCCTAGGCTGGATGCAACTAGAGATTATCATACTAAGTGAAGTAAGTCAGAAAGAGAAAAACAAATACCATATGATATCACTTATATGTGGAATCTAAAATGTGAAACAAATGAACCTATCTATGAAACAGAAACAGAGTCGTGGACATAGAGAACAGACTGGTGGTTGCCAAGGGGGAGGGGTTGGGGGAGGGATGGAGTGGGAGGTTGGGGTTGGTAGATGTAAGCTTTTATATATAGAAGGGATACACAACAAGGTCCCATGGTATAGCACAGAGAACTATATTCAATATGCTATGATCAACCATAATGGAAAAGAATAGTAAAAAAAAGACATATATATATATATATATATATACATATATATATACACAAATGAATCACTTTGAAGTACAGCAGTAATTAGCACAACATTGTAAATCAACTATACTTCAATTAAAAAAAATTCCTATGCTATATGTTCTAATCTCCTGAAGTAAAATGTCACTTGCTTTTACTGAGAAGATACAAATCAATTGAAGAACTCAATTTTATGCCATCAAACATTTTACCTATTTTATCCAGGCAGTTAGCTATCTTGTGATTGTTCACTTTTATGTTTGAAACACACACACAAACTCACATCTACAGATACTCATGCAGGTTCATATTCACACAATTCTTTGTGGGTTCCTAGTTTTGTTGTTTTTGCCAGTCTAAGTTCATTCTAATTTTAATATCTTCAATATTACTACTTTCCAATATGTGACCCAAATTTTCTATTCATACTCAGTTAGTTGTATGCTAGTAAATTTATTGTTGGCATGTTTTTAAAATTCTTGAAATAAAGTTAGATTAAACTTACCCATTCTATCTCTAGAAGAATTTGACTATGGTAGACTCATTATGCTAGTTCTAAAGTCCATCTAAGTCTCTTCTTTCCCACTAATTAGGTTTACCAGTAATTCTACAAATAGTGTGTGCATACTGAGTGTGAGTGCAGATGGATTTGAATGCTCCAAAGAAACTTTATAATCTTCTAAATAAGGCCTAGCATTGTAGCTTCTTGGCTTTGATGACCTTTTTATGGGATCGAAGTTGTTAGTTCCATGGCATGAAGAAACAAGGAAGAGAGAACTTCAGGACTTAGGATTGACTCCCCAAGGCATATAAGACCCATTCAGGTTGAAAGAAGTATAGCTGATTCTTGTTTCAATAGACATATTTGCCTTTATAAAGTATGATGCCCCTTTTTCAAATTCACAACATTGTTAATTAGCATGTAGTGTATGTAAAAACCTACAGAGACTTTTTCTTCTTCCCCCTTCCCCTACTTATCACCTTCCTTCCCTCCCCTTCTTCCTTATCTTTTTCTTCCTATTACTTCTCCCCACCCCCCATTTTCTATATTCTCTTGATCTTTTATTCCTTCCTTTTCCTTTTATTCTTTTTTTTAAAAAATTCTCTTTTTTGGCTAATTTGTTTCAAAGCATTTCTTTGTGATAAAATTATCTGGGAGAGTTTGTCTGCATCTGTACAAAGTAGTGTTAAATGGATGAATCTCATTTCTGCTTTTGACTTTACTTCTTCAGAGTCCTTCACTGTGCCACCAAAGAATGGTGTCCTTGAATGGCATATGGGTAAGGAAATTCATTTTCTTTTGTCAAAACCTATGCTTCAATTGACCTATATAGACATATAGTACAATTCCAATTACAGTAATTCTGCACACTGCAAGACACAGACATTATGCACTGAAGCATAATTACACGTGAAAACACTTGAGAGAGTGTACCTATTCTGTAAAGTTGGTGATGATCCTATTTCTCTCACTGGGATTTTAAACTCTCCCTAGGATATGACACTTTGGAACTATAAACTTCATAGAACAGATGAAGCCATGGAGGCCAGAACAGTTCACCAACTGACCCATGGTCATAACACCCAAGAGAGAAGAGCCGTAGCAATTGTTCATGTTCATTCAGGCTTACCCAAGTCTTCCTGACTGGATCTCAAGTGAGATAGTATTAAGTGCTGGCTCCTTCTTTATTGGAGAGTTTGCTATTTCAGTCTCAAGGTGTTATTTCTAAGACTTGAGAAGCTAGTTCTTGTGAACAGCCTCGCGAAAGAAATGGTACTGGGTTTAAAGAAAGACTGTGATGTGTGCTATAATTTAAGACTTGTGTTTTAGAAATGACTTTTTTTTTAACATCTTTATTGGAGTATAATTGCTTTACAATGGTGTGTTAGTTTCTGCTTTATAACAAAGTGAATCAGCTATACATATACATATGTATATGTATACATATACATAAACATATGTTTCCATATCTCTTCCCTCTTGCATCTCCCTCCCTCCCACACTCCCTACCCCACCCCTCTAGGTGGTCACAAACCATCGAGCTGATCTCCCTGTGCTATGCAGCTGCTTCCAACTAGCTATCTATTTTACATTTGGTAGTGTATATATGTCCATGCCACTCTCTCACTTTGTCACAGCTTACCCTTCCCCCTCCCAATATCCTCAAGTCCATTCTCTAGTAGGTCTGTGTCTTTATTCCCGTCTTACCACTAGGTTCTTCATGACCTTTTTTTTTCTTTTTCCTTAGATTCCATATATATGTCTTAGCATATGGTACTTGTTTTTCTCTTTCTGACCTAGTTCACTCTGTATGACAGACTCTAGGTCCATCCACCTCACTACAAATAACTCAACCTCACTACAAA
>NC_041224.1:109638392-109639395 GCF_002837175.3 Physeter macrocephalus | reverse complement strand
AGGTTTATTCCTAGATATTTTATTCTTCTTGTTGCAATGGTAAATGGGAGTGTTTTCTTAATTTCACTTTCAGATTTTTCATCATTAGTGTATAGGAATGCCAGAGATTTCTGTGGATTAATTTTGTATCCTGTTACTTTACCAAATTCATTGATTAGCTCTAGTAGTTTTCTGGTAGCATCTTTAGGATTCTCTATGTATAGTATGTCATCTGCAAACAGTGCAGCTTTACTTCTTCTTTTCCGATTTGGATTCCTTTTATTTCTTTTTCTTCTCTGATTGCTGTGGCTAAAATTTTCAAAATTATGTTGAATAAGAGTGGTGAGAGTGGGCAACCTTGTCTTCTTCCTGGTCTTAGTGGAAACGGTTTCAGTTTTTCACCATTGAGGATGATGTTGGCTATGGGTTTGTCGTATATGGCCTTTATTATGTTGAGGAAGGTTCCCTCTATGCCTACCTTCTGCAGGGTTTTTATCTTAAATGGGTGTTGAATTTGGTTGAAAGCTTTCTCTGCATCTATTGAGATGATTATATGGTTTTTCTCCTTCAATTTGTTAATATGGTGTATCACATTGATTGATTTGCATATATTGAAGAATCCTTGCATTCCTGGAATAAACCCCACTTGATCACGGTGTATTTTCCTTTTAATATGATGTTGGATTCTGTTTGCTAGCATTTTGTTGAGGATTTTTGCATCTATGTTCATCAGTGATATTGGCCTGTAGTTTTCCTTCTTTGTGACATCTTTGTCTGGTTTTGGTATCGGGGTGATGGTGGCCTCGTAGAATGAGATTGAGAGTGTTCCTCCCTCTGCTACATTTTGGAAGAGTTTGAGAAGGATAGGTGTTAGCTCTTCTCTAAATGTTTGATAGAATTCACCTGTGAAGCCATCTGGTCCTGGGCTTTTGTTTGTTGGAAGATTTTTAATCACAGTTTCAATTTCAGGGCTTGTGATTGGTCTGTTCATATTTTCTATTTCTTCCTGGTTCAGTCTCGGCAG
>NC_041224.1:109614608-109635914 GCF_002837175.3 Physeter macrocephalus | reverse complement strand
TGGCATTGAGATGGAGATCTCTGGGAGATTTTTGCCATTTGATATTACGTGGAGCTGGGAGGTCTCTTGTGGACCAGTGTCCTGAAGTTGGCTCTCCGACCTCAGGGGCTCAGCTCTGACGCCTGGCTGGAGCACCAACAGCCTTTCATCCACACGGCTCAGAATAAAAGGGAGAAAAAGTAGAAAGAAAGAAAGAGGATAAAATAAAATAAAATAAAGTAAGATAAAATAAAGTTATTAAAATAAAAATTATTAAGAAAAATATTTTTAAAAGTAAAACAAAAACAAAAACGGACAAACAGAACCCTAGGACAAATGGTGAAAGCAAAGCTATACAGACAAAATTTCACACAGAAGCATACACATACACACTCACAAAAAGAGAAAAAGGGGAAAAAAATAATACATCTTGCTCCCAAAGTCCACCTCCTCAATTTGGGATGATTCGTTGTCTATTCAGGTATTCCACAGTTGCAGGGTACATCAAGTTGATTGTGGAGATTTAATCCCCTGCTCCTGAGGCTGCTGGGAGAAATTTCCCTTTCGCCTCTTTGTTCGCACAGCTGCCGGGGTTCAGCTTTGGATTTGGCCCTGCCTCTGCGTGTAGGTTGCCTGAGGGCGTCTGCTCTTCGCTCAGACAGGACGGGGTTAAAGGAGCAGCTGATTCGGGGCTCTGGTTAACTCAGGCCGGGGGGAAGGGAGGGGCACGGAGTGCGGGGCGGGCCTGCGGCGGCAGAAGCCGGCGTGACGTTGCACCAGCCTGAGACGTGCCGTGCGTTCTCCCGGGGAAGTTGTCCCTGGATCACGGGACCCTGGCAGTGGCGGGCTGCACAGGCTCCCGGGAGGGGAGGTGTGGAGAGTGACCTGTACTCGCACACAGGCTTCTTGGTGGCGGCAGCAGCAGCCTTAGCGTCCCAGGCCCGTCTCTGGGGTCCGCGCTGATAGCCGCGGCTCGCGCCTGTCTCTGGAGCTCGTTTACGCGGCGCTCTTAATCGCCTTTCCTCACACACCAGGAAACAAAGAGGCAAGAAAAGATCTCTTGCCTCTTCGGCAGCTCCAGACTTTTTCCCGGACTCCCTGCCGGCTAGCCGTGGCGCACTAGGCCCCCTTCAATCTGTGTTCACGCCCCCAAACCCAGTCCTATCCCTGCGATCCGACCGAAGCCCGAGTCTCAGCTCCCAGCCCCCGGCCGCCCCAGCGGGTGAGCCGACAAGCCTCTTGAGCTGGTGAGTACCGGTCCGCACCGATCCTCTGTGCGGAAATCTCTCCGCTTTGCCCTCCGCACCCCTGTTGCTGTGCTCTCCTCCGCGGCTCCGAAGCTTCCCTCCTCCGCCACCCTCACTCTTCGCCCGCGAAGGGGCTTCTAGTGTGTGGAAACCTTTCCTCCTTCACGGCTCCCTCTCACTGGTGCAGGTCCCATTCCTATTCTTTGTCTCTGTTTTTTCTTTTGCCCTACCTAGGTACGTGGGGAGTTTCTTGCCTTTTGGGAGGTTTGAGGTCTTCTGCCAGCGTTCAGTGGGTGTTCTGTAGGAGTTGTTCCACGTGTAGATGTATTTCTGATGTATCTGTGGGGAGGAAGGTGATCTCCACGTCTTACTCTTCCGCCATCTTCTCAAATCTCTCAGAAATGACTTACTGATGCCCACTGGGTCCCTGGACCATATTTATCTTTTGCTCTGTGAGGGTAACTTGAGCACTGAGTCTGTTTTCCATGGCTGGTTTATGGGAAAGCAACAGTGTGAAATTATTTAAAGACCATGTCAAGTCTAAGCAGAAAAGGAAAGAATGCTCTGTAAAGGTTACCAAGAAGGACAACTTGGAGCAACTAATTAGGAATGCCTGCTACCTGTTTGAAAGCTTTTTTATTTTCTAGTGTGAATTCCCATGTTTGATGTGAGAAAGTAGAGGGGAATTTTTTTTTTTTAAAAAAGCAAAAAGTCCTAGCTGACTCCATTGGCTTCTTGACTTGTAAATGGTTACCCTCAAACTGACTAAAATGATGATTACAGGAGCTTCGGAGAGTTGAACAGGGAGCAAAGATATCTTCATTTAGAAACGTGGAAGGCAGTTGGTGAGCAACTGTAGGAGAACAAAGATCATCTGACATGAAAAGACTTATAATTGTGAGAACATGAAGGCTCAGGATTCATTCCGAGGTAGTGACAAAAGCTTAGTGATAAATCTAGGACTTGGAAGAGTTCATGTTGAAGGAACTGAGTGGAGATGGGTGAGGGAGAGAGAGAGAGAAGTAAGGAGATAGATCGATTGACTGATTGACTGGTAAGTAGAATGGTGAGGGAGAGAGAGAGAGAAGTAAGGAGATAGATCGATTGACTGATTGACTGATAGATAGAATGATAGAGAGATAGATAGAGATAGGGAGGGAGAGAGGGAATGGGGGGGGAGAGAGAGAAACATGTAACAGAATCCCTACAGACCACCATGCAGATGCAGTATTAAAGCTTTACTTCCACTTAGAAGTATGAAAGTACCACATGTCAGCCAGCAGAAACTTGGGAAAGGATAGTTACCAGTTGAATTTTTAATGCAGAGCTATGGAAAGTGGTGGAACAGAGTGGGGAAAAACTCACAATAAAAAGGTCTCATACTGGCAGTGACTTTTTGAGAGTAAAGGAGACTACAGAAACATACATCTGCCCCTGTTGGGCACTTATATGTGATAACTGTTTTTTCTATCCAAATGCTACTTAGATTCCTCCCTTTTAAAAATATATATACAAAAATAATCTGGGTCCAGGAACTTAAGCTGGCTGATTAAACTCTTATCCAATGCCTGTTATTTTGTGTGACACCTACTGTCTCCTATGGATCCTATTTTTCTTGTTTTTTGAAGCCTGTCTTTGAACCTGTTGCCTCAGTAGAAACACTTGTGATGGCGTGGGGCTGTGAGCTATCTCAATGAATCTTTTTTTTCTCTGCTTCTAACATCAGCAGGACAAGTACAGAGGTGACGGGTGAAATACATAGCTCTTTTCTACTGTTCCTAAGAAGTCTAGATGAAACTTAGAAACAAGAGTCCAGTTACCTGTCTTTCTTTCTGAGTCCTATAGCCTGACTTCCATAGCCAATGCTATTCCTGCTCTTTTCTTCTAAGTTCGAGAGTGGGAAAATTTATCCACATCCTAGATGCCAGCTCTAGAGGAGACAGGAGTCTGGATGGAGAGGGGACTCCTTTTCCAGCTGAAATTTAGGCACCGATAGCACAACAGCAAAGAGGTATGAGAAGAAAATGGGCTTCCTCTGAACTCTGCTGTCTTCTTCTTAGAGAGCTCTTCTGTCCCCTGTATTCATTTGTGCCTGTGAACTTTATTAAAATGAAATAAATGATGTACCCACAAGTGCAGTCAGGGGGTAGCTTGTCCCTCAGTTTAGAAAGTTGATACATTTCAACTTTAAGGTGAATCCCTTTTCCGTGTTGTAGAATTTTAAAATAAAAATTGTGGTTTTAGGAAGTCCACGTATTTCTTTCAGTGCTGTGGGTTTTGTTTCTTTGGTTTGCTGTTGTTTGTTTCCATTTTTCCTCATGATGAGGCCTTTTTCTGTAGAATGAAGAACTTGATAAACTCAGATGTAGAATTATAGAAAAGTGCCCTATAATATAAAATAGTGGTTCAGGGCTTGGTGCTGGAATCTCGTAGTTCTGGTTTAAATTCAAATTACACCCCTTTGCTAATCATGTGACCTTGGGCAAGTTCCTTAACCTCTTGAGGGCTCAGTTTCCTCATCCCTCAAAATCCTGGTAATAATAACACTTTGTCATAAGGCTATTGTGATGCTTAAATGAGGTAAGGTATATGTCATGCATTAGCATAGTGGCAGGCTCATAGCAAGTACTCAATTAAATGTTGGCTGTGTATATGTGCATTTATATGTGTGTTTATGTGTTTATCTGCCAGGAACAACTTTTAGTTTTACTCCTGTGATGCCGGATTAGGCCTGATCATGACAGATAGCAGTTTGCTCTTCAAGACATAATTATAAATATGTGTAAAAAAAAATAAGACGCTTTGTAAGCAAACATAATAGTTTAATGTGTCATTTTGTTGACGCTATTCCAGCATTTTGCAAAGAACGCCGTGGAACAAGTTCGACAATTCAGATAATAATAGATATTATGCAAAAAAAAATTAGCTAAGATTAAGAAAGGCTGGCTTATACAAATTTAAAGTGTTTTTTTTTCCTCTACAGGATTTCTCAGAGTTTTTAACTCATTAAAGGACATTGTGATGTCCAAAAATGGAATATTTGGCTAGGAAGCACGTTTTTCTTCAGACATCTAATGGACCTAGACAGTCATTTTAGGTAAAGCTGTTTTATTTTTATTCCAGTTATATGGCCACAGTTCAGGTCTCTTTTGGAAGGCTCTTGAGGGAATCACCTTGTGTTTCTGTGCCACTGAGGCTAGTTTTTGTAATTTTTTTTTATTACCAAAAATGGAATGTTTTTACCTTGACATCTTAATTTTTTTCTTCTGTAATTTTATTTTTAATTGTGATAAAATGTACATAAGGTAAAATTTAACGTCAACTATTTTTAAATGCACATCTCAGTGATATTCACACTGAGTATACTCACATTGTTGTGTAGCCAATCTCCAGAACTCTTTTCATCTTGCAAAAATGAAATTCTATACCCATTAAACAACTCCCCATTCCCTCCTGCCCTCATCCCCTGTCAGTCACCATTCTACTTTCTGTGTCTATGAATTTGACTACCCTAGGCACCTCACATAAGTGAAATCATACAGTATTTGTGTTTTGGACTGGCCTATTTCACTTAGCATTGGTCAGCAGGATTAACATTAGCTGTTGCAGCAGACTAACCTGAAACCTTCACTCCTTGACATAAGGTGGTTACTTTCTTACTTACCTAGAGATCAGTATGGGTTACGTGACCCTCCTACATCTCATGGTTATGCCCTTTAGAAGACATGGACTCTAAGGTCATTGCAGGAGGGAATTAAAAAATGGAGTAGGAAATAGGCTCCTAACTGCCTCGGCTGGCCCTGAAGTGACCCACGCCACTCCTTATTAGAGAAGCCTACTTACACAGCACTAACCCATCTGCAGTGGAGGCTGGGAAATACAGGAAGGCCCCTGGAATTTGGGGGTGTGCTGACTTTGTGAGATGTGTTTAATGAACTTGTGTTTTATTAAACACAATAGTGACTAGTTGTTATGAATTTATTAAATTAACATTTATTAAGTGGAGCACAGGCTTTTGGATGGTGAGCCAAAGTTCAACCAACAAGAGACCACATGGAGAATTGAAATAGGGACATTTATTACTCACAGGTCCTGGAGGAGGTACTTGGCACGCCTCCAGGGGCCGCACAGGGAGGTCAGTGCAAGCTACAGAGAGAAAGAGGCAGGACCTGGGGTTCATGCTTTTATTAGGGTCAGTGGGTGGAGTGCTTTGGGGTTTCCCAGCTAATGCTGAATTGGTCAATTCAAACCAAAAGAGCTGGTTTTGGTAAGCCCCACGGGGGTCTTACCTAAAGGGCACATAAGGCATGCAAGTGCTGGGAGGCAGGGGAGACTGTTGATCACAACAGTGATCAGTGGTCAGTGAACAGTGCTGGGGGAGTCATATCAGGAACCTACATTTGCTTGTGACTCTGAGGGCTGCTTTCTAATGCATGAGCTAGTATGGGGGGACTAGTGTCCATTTAAGGTCCCTGAAGTTTACCTGGTCAAAAAAAATGGAGACATACCATGGATTAGCTTAGTTAAACTCTCAATACACTCTATATTTGAAAAATAGCAATAAATATATGTATGTGATTTATTTAGTTTACAAAACTTGGTGGACATAGGAATTCATAAACCTCTTGCAATAACTAAGGTGTATGAGAATTTTGCCTTTAAGGTGGGTTCCTATTGTCTATCAATATCAAATAACACTAATTTTAACTAGCAGAGAATTGAAGCATGAAACTTATGACTTTTTAATTTCCAGATAAGACCAAGGATAAGTTCAAGAGATGAGTATATTTATTGTTTTGGAAAATCTCTTTGAGAAAGAACATTAATGGTAATATTTTCTCCCAGAGTTGCTCCTGTGATGAACTTAATTTCAGTTATTTGGATATGGTATTTTGGAATTATTCCTTACTGTGCATTCTTCTTTGCCTCTATTGTGCAATAAATTAAGCTTGACACTTTGATTTGAAGTTTTCTGGGTTGGTATAGTTGTCTTGACTAACTGATTATGCCTTAAAGTTGTTTTTAATTAAAGGGATATTCATTAACTCTTATGTATAAAACTGACTTACATTCAGTTGAAAAGCACATGGCGTATATGCTTTATAGCTTATGTTTAACTGTCCATAATAGCTTTATGAAGACTGTGCCTACATTATACCAAAACAATTGATTAAAAAGTGCTAAGCTTGTGATACTGCCTGTTTAGCATATAGACAAAGAAAAAAAAGAGTTGTCTGAATGGCTGCAACTTATAAAAACTACTGAATTCATCAAAATATATTCTATATTGGAACACAGTGACAGCACATAACACTATTGCTTTATGCTTTATTACAATGGCTAATTTTAGCCCCTAACATAGTTTGTGGTGGCCTTGTCTAACACATTTGGGAAAAACAGATATTAGTTTCCACCTTGCTGTGAACTCACTTGGGAAGCCTTGACTTCTTTTTCAAAAACAGCCAATATCCAGTTACTTAAAAATATATTTTTGGCAATAACTGGAATTTATTTGAAATTATATTTCTGCAATGAGAGCATGAGAATAATCCTGCATTATCAGGCTTTCTGATGCATTTTGAACATACTTAAAATTATATATAATCTTTAATTAATACGAGATCAAGTTTTTATAAAGTTATAATCCAGAGTTATGATTTACAAATCACTTGATTTTTTCTGTATTAAATTTGGAGAATGAATATCCATAATGGAGGAGATGCATGTAGGGATAGTTGCAGGAGATGTGTATCAAGGTAAAAATGTTTAGAAGATTCTCCAACATAAGGAAATAGGGGTGTGCAGATTCCCAGGTAGAAGGAGGAATAATAAAATCAGTTTTGACCGGATATATATGGATGAAGGAAAGGATTGAGTTCTACTGTGCTATCTTCAGGGATTCACAATGAATTCACTGTCACAGATGTCAGTCAGTTGTACAACCTTTAGTGAGGCTTTGCTTAATGATGTTAGCTAATTTTACTTAGTACTAAGTGTCTGGAATGTACTAAACCCTTTAACACATTTTGTAGCTGAATGGTTTAGCACATTTAATCCCAATAACAAAACTAGGGTAGATCTTGTCAATACTCACATTTTATAGAGGAGGAAATTGGGTCCCAGAAAGGTTAAGTAACTTGCCCAGGATCACACAGCTAGAGGGGGGCAGAGCCATACTTTGTAGCCAGGCGTTTTGATTCCAGAATCCAAGAACTTTACTGAAATTGTTAACGCAGCCACCCAGGAGATGTCTGGGATGACTGTGTTACCAATATACCTTTCATAGGGTCTAATTTAATACCATTGAGAGAGGGATGTTTTGGCTTATCATTAGGCCCACAGATTTTCTTATTCTGGCTCATGTTAGCAACATTAAAACATTAAATCCAGTACAATTGGTTCACTGGAATCAAAACAGTTATTTAGTGTTTGTAGTTGTTTGAATTTTTCACTTTTCAATCCATTGTTAGGAATAATATTAACATCTCTAGAGAGATTGTTAAGGAATGAAAGGTAGACACACACACACAGACACACCCTACTACACACGCAGACTTTTGAGAATGATACTATAAATCCCAGATCTGTGCAAGGCTCTTTTATGCTTCAGATTATGTAGAAGACAGGACTGGGTGTGTGACCTGATTGTTTACTTGCTTTGCCTCTCACCTGTGCTCTGTGGGAAACAGTAGTAACAGCATCATTATCACATCCTCATGCATTTCAACTTAGGGCTTGCTAAAGTTGCAGTGGGTGCATTTTCTTCTGGAAGAATAAAACTTTTGCCTCTTCTCCAGTAATCTGCAAAAATGAATAAAAGCAAAACAAATCAGTAGAAAAAAAAAAACAACCTTGAGTGAGTTGCTCTGAAAAATATGCTCCAATAGAGAAAACTTAAAAAAAAAAGACATTGTTATCAGGTGAAAAATAACACATTTGAATAAATATTTATGTATGTTTTCATAGTTTTCTGGCTTATGCTCCTTCATGTACCTTGCAGGCCATTAAAGAAACAACTGTAAATCATAAATAAGGAATAAAATGAGCTCCATGAAAGCCTCTGATTACTCCATTACTGAAATCCAGCTTAGCAATCATTTCCCTTCCTTCCCGGTATGCTTCTATCAACAATCCAAAACAAACCTATAGGATTTATAGAATGTATTTAATATAAATGAAAGTAAGACTATGCACAGAACTGGCAAGAAATTAATTCATATATGCCTCTAGCAAAAAAAAGGAAAGTGTGTTGGGAAAACATATTCCTAAGTAGAAACACCATGGAAGAATTCCAAATAACTTGATATAAACGACATATGATGTTTCTGCGGGTTACAAACCAACCTGGAAGCTAGTGGACTGAGCATTTTACTAATTTTTTTCTACCACTGACTCTCGTGTGAACATTTTACTCTGGTTTCTGTAATGATAAAAGTGATTAAATGAGCATGAGCCTGCCTATCTGCAGGAATGACAAAAATTAATCTACTAAAAACCAAAATGTGTAGTTTTCGCTGAGAAATGCATTTTGAAAATAATTTGTTAGGGTTATGAAGCTTTCATATTGTGAATATTCACTGTGACAGTGAATTCACTGACACAGTTGTGTGTCAATTTAGCTTATGTTTAGCTTATGTTTAGCTTATGTCAATTTAGCTTATGCTGCGTTAACAATTTCAGTAAAGTTCTTGGATTCTGGAATCAAAACGCCTGGCTACAAAGTATGGCTCTGCCCCCCTCTAGCTGTGTGATCCTGGGCAAGTTACTTAACCTTTCTGGGACCCAATTTCCTCCTCTATAAAATGTGAGTATTGACAAGATCTACCCTAGTTTTGTTATTGGGATTAAATGTGCTAAACCATTCAGCTACAAAATGTGTTAAAGGGTTTAGTACATTCCAGACACTTAGTACTAAGTAAAATTAGCTAACATCATTAAGCAAAGCCTCACTAAAGGTTGTACAACTGACTGACATCTGATTAGAGAATCCTAGTTAGGGATTCAATAATTATGTCCAGAAGAACAGTAAGTCCATTGGCATTGAAGGCACATGTTCATACATGTTTTTTGAAGATGCTAGAATATAAAACAACCTCTTTAGTTATTGAAGCAAAGATCTCTGTTGACTCACTAAAACAAAATAAAGTAATGCAGGATATTACTTAGGGAAGAAAATAAAATTGATAGATGTTAGAAATGCTGAAAAATCTCTGATTTCCAGTGGAAGAAAAGTGTTACAAGGTGGAGACATAGCTTGGCTCAGGGCAGACTCACTGCACAGAACAGGCTGCTTTTGAAATCTGTGACAGGAATCCCAAGTTATCCATCACTCTATTTAACAGCAAGAATTCCAGAGGGAATGGAATTTTTTGTTTTGTTTTGTTGTTTTTTTAAAGGTTAAGTATATAATGCTTGAGTACCCATTGCTTAACATTTGCTATTTGGCATTGAATGATATATTTAATGTACACCAATTTTCATGGAAGCGTGATATAGGAGTAAGTATTTTAACAACAGAAGAAGCAACAACAAAAACAGTAAAATAAAATTGATAGATGTTAGAAATGCTGAAAAATCTCTGATTTCCAGTGGAAGAAAAGTGTTACAAGGTGGAGACATAGCTTGGCTCAGGGCAGACTCACTGCACAGAACAGGCTGCTTTTGAAATCTGTGACAGGAATCCCAAGTTATCCATCACTGTATTTAACAGCAAGAATTCCAGAGGGAATGGAATTTTTTGTTTTGTTTTGTTGTTTTTTTAAAGGTTAAGTATATAATGCTTGAGTACCCATTGCTTAACATTTGCTATTTGGCATTGAATGATATATTTAATGTACACCAATTTTCATGGAAGCGTGATATAGGAGTAAGTATTTTAACAACAGAAGAAGCAACAACAAAAACAGTCCTACAGAGAGTTTGTATTCCCAAATACATGTGAATGTCAATAGCTATCTTTTTTTTTTTTTTTTTTTTGCAATCTGGCCTAAGTCATTCTGTATTTTCTGGGGTGGTTGAGATCATAATCAGACTTCTCCATAGAAATATTCAACACTAGAAAATAGCAGAGCAGCATCTTATTTCCTAAAATAAAGGCAAATAAACATTTTTGAACATGCAAGAGTTCAGGTAGTGTAATTACTGTGAGACCTTCTTGAAGACACTACTGGACGTTGATATTCAGGCGATCAAGACATGAATAATATATATATGAATAATATTATATATATATGGTGAAAGATCTGGTAAAGAGCATTAGGAATGTAAGACTAACACACAAGAACCGTATGGCTATGACTGTAGGGCTACAATTGTAAGATTAAGTATTAGAATTGCAGGACTAATAGGCAACAAATGTGGAAGTTATAGTTATGGAATAAAATGCAATTGTCATAAGTCTTGACAAGGAATGAATTATCTAAGAAAATTTGGGAAGAAAGGGGAAGTGTGTATAAGAAAGAACAAGTAAATGTGGTTGTTTCCTTATATTTTATAACCATGAATCAAAATATACACTAGAACTAGTAAATCTAGTAAGAGAAGTATAAAGCCATTTAATGGTTAAAAGCTAAATACTAAGAAAGATAATATAATCTGCTTAAATTATTGGTTAAGGAGAGAGGGAAATGGGAAAGAAGAAAGTCATTCTATATACTAACTTAATCACTTTGATATAGCATATCAAAAAGAACCATGTAACTAAATAGTTAAGAGTACAATTCTAAGTCTTATAATTCTTCTAATAAATCATGATGACAGGAGTAACAACTTGAAGATCACCGTTCCTTGTAATACCAGAATGAAAACCTTGTAAATTATTAGAAGAAATACATAAACATATGTATGCACAGTGTCATTATCTACTCTCCTGTCTAGATTCATATTTTATTATAACTTTTGCCAATGAAGATTTCCATTATTTTATTGCAAGTTCAATTATGCTCTTAGCAATATTGTAAAATATTTTAATATTTATCTGGAATTTTTACATAGTTTGTACCATTGGTTGACTTTTAAAAAGATAATTCTGAATATTTTTGGAAATAAAGGTATAGGCAGTAATATGAAAACTGAGGTGGGGGAATCCACACTAAAACCACTTTTGAATGTTGATGTAAAAGTCCTAAACAGAGCAATATCATGACAAAATGGGCATTATACTAGGAATGTAAGGAGGTTCAAAATTAGGAAATCTACTAATATGTTTCAGTATATTAATACATTAAAAGTGCAAAAGATCACACAATCATAACAGTCAATGATGAAATATCATTTGACAAAATTTCATACTCATTCATATTAAAAACTTAATAACATAGAAATATATGATACCTTCCCAATCTGGTACAATATACCAATCT
Organism: Physeter macrocephalus; assembly: GCF_002837175.3. Classification (NCBI taxonomy): domain Eukaryota; kingdom Metazoa; phylum Chordata; class Mammalia; order Artiodactyla; family Physeteridae; genus Physeter; species Physeter macrocephalus. The sequence goes on along the minus strand of NC_041224.1, from coordinate 109,624,327 downwards.
CAATATAATAATCTGTATCAGGCTGAATATAAAAACATTAGAGATATTTGCAGTAGAGTTATAAATGTGACAAAAATGTCTACTATCACTACTGTTACTTAGCATTGTCCTAGAAGCATTAGGCAAAGCAATTAAGCAAGAAAAAGAAAATAGAGGTATACAAACTGGAAAGAAGGAGGTAAAATTATTGTAAACAGGTGATATGCTTTTATACCTCCAATACCAAAGGGAATCTGACCAAAATACAACTATAATTAATAATGCATTAACATGGCTGTGCATAAAATTAATATATAAAAATATTAACAGCCGCTATACAGTCAAATAAAAAGATTAGAAAATATAAAGAAAGAAAAACTCTCTTTTTGATAATAAAAATGTAATAAAATGTTTAGGCATACAATTAATAGGAAATAAACAGTTATCATATTAAAAAAAAACCTTTAAAATGTTGCTGATGAAGAAGCCTTAAGCAAATGGAAACACATACCATGATCTTGCATGAGATGACTCAACAACATAATGATGGAAAACTAACATAGAAATTTTACATGATCTAAATATAAACAAGATTCTTTTTGGAATTAGATAATGTGATTCTAAATTTTATGTGGAAATATAAGCAAGCAATAGTTGCCAAGAATACTCTGAAAATGAAAAGTAATGAGAAAAGTCTAACCATTCTAGACAAAATATTTTATGAACCTCCAATAATTAAAACAGTGTGATGATGCTATGTGAATAGATGGTTAGTTGTAAAGAATAAGTATCCAGAGATAGACTCCTATGTGTATGTTATACATGTTAAAAGTAGTTAAAAGTACCATTTCAAATTGATGGGGAAAAGATAAAAATATAGATTATTCAGTAAATGATATTGTAACTATGATGCTTCCCTTTCTTGCAGCAAAGTAAATTCTAACAGGATAATAATTTAAAGGGACAAATAAAACCATAAAGGTAAAAAGCAACCCATTAGAAAATTTTTTAAAATAATCTTTTATCAAGGAAGAAATTTCTTAGTATGACTTAGAAAATTCATGAAAGAAATGATTAATACATTTGCCACTGTAAAAATAAATATAATCATAGGTAAATAACTCCATTAAAGTAAACAGACAAAGGCCAACTTGGGAAAAAATTTGCAACTCATATCACAAAAAACTAATTTTTCTACTGTATAAAGAATGCTCACAAATTATTATCAAATAACTCCATTAAAGTAAACAGACAAAGGCCAACTTGGGAAAAAATTTGCAACTCATATCACAAAAAACTAATTTTTCTACTGTATAAAGAATGCTCACAAATTATCAAAATGACCCAACAGCTCAATATAAAAATGGGAAAAGAGAGTGCATATACTGTTCACAGAAAAGGATATCCAAATGGCTTGTAAATATGTGAATAGTTGTACAAATTCAGTCATGATGAGAGAAAGATGTATTATAATTGCAGTGGAATACCATTTTTAGACTGGTAAATATTAAAAAGATTGACAATGCACTGTATTGGGAACTATGTTGGGAAACAATATAAATTAGTATGAGTTATATGAAGGGCAATATAGTGTAGTAATATATAGCAAAGATAAAAAATACCCATATCCATTGACTTAGCAATTCTGTTCAAAACATTTCTTCTGAAAACTCCACCATGCATGAAATGACATATGTACAGTTGTCGTAGCATCATTTGTAATAGCAAAAGATTAAAAACAATCAAAATATCCATCAATAGGGACCAAGTAATACATAATACAATGGAAGAGGGAAAGAAGGGTAAAAATTTTGTTTTATGTATTGATATGGAAAAATGTCTAAGATACAGTAAGTGAAAAAAAAAATGAGCAGGGCTTCCCTGGTGGCGCAGCGGTTGCGCGTCCGCCTGCCGATGCAGGGGAACTGGGTTCGCGCCTCGGTCTGGGAGGATCCCACATGCCGCGGAGCGGCTGGGCCCGTGAGCCATGGCCGCTGAGCCTGCGTGTCCGGAGCCTGTCCTCCGCAACGGGAGAGGCCGCAGCAGAGGGAGGCCCGCATACCACAAAAAAAAAAAAAAAAAAAAAAAATGAGCATAAGAGTGCATGCTACCATTTGAAGAAAAAATGTAAAATAAAGCAAAACAACCACAAAATGCCAATATGTGTATTAAATTTCTCTAGATGAATATTTTAAAACAACATAACAATTTAGGGAGAAGAACTGGTGCTAGGGTTACAAGTAGGGAGGGAAATTCATTTTAGACCCTTTTTGCACACTCTTGAATGTTGTAGGATTAGTACTTATTACTTTTAGAATGAATTAAATTTAAATTAAAGAAAAATAAGAAGTATTCAACCGTGTTTTTCATGACTTCAATGAAAATGGTTCATTTGAATGGTTTGAATGGAGCAGGTTGAGAGGATAATGGGGGGGGTGAGACATTGGAGAAAGAACAATAAAACATAGATATAGAAACATACATGTTTTTAATAAGTTTGTGCTTGAGGTTCTAGATGAGGGCAATAGGATTAGGAGGATTTTTTCTAAGATAGGTAGTAGATAAAGGTTGACAATAAGATAAATATAGATAATAAATATAGATAATTGTAAAGATAGGTAATATTTCAATATGTTTTCATGTTGTTGGGAGATGAAACAGATTTTTTTTTTCTGATAGGAATTAGATAAAAATACTTGCTATCTATTAAGACTACTTCTCCTTGGTGGTGATCAGAACATTTTATCTGTATCTATTTCTATAATGAAAGAGGGTGAGGAGGATAATTGAATAGCTCAAACAAAGCTGCGTGGTCATGGGAAAAGACAATCCTGGCGGGGCCAGCAGTATGGTATACGATCTCTACCCTCCTGTTTCTGTTTGAGATTCCACCAATATTCATAATATGTGCTGGTTGGGATTGTGACAACCCAATGAGGAAGTGACAGAAGACATTCTGTAGGTCTAGCACTACAAAGCAAATGGAATACCATTATCTTGTGAAAAAGAGAGGTGGAGAAAAGTTATGAAATGTTTCTATTCAAGATCTGTAATTATATAGAGATTTATTTTGCCTTACATTCCAGTAGGTATTCTACTTTTATAATTTATCTTTAACTTTGGGGGAATTTTATTTTGCTTATTGAATCTGCTTCTTACCGTCCAATTCACACCCAACCCAAGCCATGACCACCCATACCCACATGTCTTCTCCACTCCTATCCCTTTTTCGATCTACTATTTCATGGCTTTCTATTTCCATCATGTGAAAATTATTCCATTTTCTCACCAGTGGGATCTCCACCGTCTTCCATTCCAACTTCATTTTTGGCCCTCCCAACTGACAGCACAGACAATTGTGTGGAGTTATTATATATTGGTTTTGGTAGATAAATGAGTAGAAATTCTAGCACCTATGACAGCACCTGTTAATTGAGCACAGAGTCAATAATGAGTAATAAAATTTCAAGAGAAGTAGATATTTATTTAATTTAAGGCAACTCTGTTAGCAGAGCTGTTCAACACAGAACCAGGATTTTCTCTCAAAATACAAAAGGTTTTCATTCTGGACAACTAACTCCCAGTTTATTATAGTAGGAATTCTTCATTAGATAGGCAGTTGGTCTGATGTGATGATGCCTAAAATCCTTTCCAAATCTTAACAGTTTATAATCTTTGGATTCATTCTCTACTTATCATTGAAGTTTCAATCTTATATCTGCACTGCTTGTGAAGAAGCTGAGTTGCTTATAGTAAAGTGATTCACTTTTTATGTAAAGTATTAGTTCCATATGAAAATAATCTTATATTTTTAAAAAAAGCCTACTTAGATATTCAACTAACTTTTGCTGGAAGGGGTTTATTGAAATGAACTGAACAGAGAGATGTGACTGAACAGGCTTCCAGCACAGCAAGGGCAACCAAGATGAGAGACAACTTGCTTAGCTGTTCAAAAGAAGGGAGAGCTACTGGTTCCAGACCTGCTCCAGCGAGAAGCTCAAAGGAATTCAGCACTGGCAGAACAAAGAACCCCAGGAGGAAGGCTTTGCTCCAAAGGAGAGGTTTTTGCTTCAGGAGAAGACTGTTCCAGGAAATGGAGACTGGCTGCTTCAAACGAAAAAAAAAAAAAAAAAAAAAAAGCTGATCTCATGGCTCTTAGCAAAATAGTGAGTAGAAAAGAAATATTAACTTGAATCCAACTGAGAGAAGTGGATCAAAGTAAACCTACTGCATGTCTAGGAAAAGAAATGACTGTTTCTTGTACTTAGCTTTTGCCTCTTTTCCTTTGTTTCATATTTTGTATTTTTCTATTATTTATGGTTGATAAATGTGATTTGAAACTATAAGCCCTTTTTGTTTGTTTTCTCTGCATCATTCATATTTAATTCTAGGAACATTTATGGAATATATATTGTGGAGCAAACACTTTGTAAGGTGCTGCAGTTTAAAAATGAATAGGACGTGGCCCCTTCCATGTGGGAGCCTAGTGGATGGCAACATAACCATGGTAGTAGCATGGAGTGGTTAAAAAGCATAGGTTTTGGAATAAGACAGGTTGGGATTTAAATTCTGATTCTATCATTTTTTATCTATAAGAACTAATATAAGTAAATTCTAATCCTCAGTTCCTTTGTCTGTAAAATCTGGATATATCTCACGGGTTGTTGTGAAAATTAAATGAGATTGTGTATGTTATGGACTGAATTGTGTACCCCCAACATTTATATGTTGAAGCTCTACTCCCCAGTGTGACTGTATTTGAAGATAAAGCCTTTGAGGGGGTAATTAAGATTAAATGAGACCTTAAGGATGGAGCCCTAATCTGATATAACTGGTGTCCTTATATGAAGAGGAAGAGACACCAGAGCTCTCTCTTTCTGCATGCACACAGAGGAAAGGTCAGGTGAGAGCATGTGAGAAGACAGTCATTGATAAGCCAGGAAAAGAGGTCTTACCAGAAACCAACCTGCTGGCACTTTCATATTGAACTTCTAGTCTCTAGAACTGTAAGAGAATAAATTTCTGTTGTTTTAGCCACCCAGTCTGTGATATTTTGTTACGGCAGCCCAAGCTGACTAATACAATGTATGTATATACTATATACGTAAAACAAACAAAAAAAAACAACCAAGCAAAAAAAACCACACCAAAACCCCCAAAAAACAAACAAAAGAACAGTGCTCAGTACATAATACTAAGTGGTTAACTACTATGACTACCTGCACTGTTACTACTACCATAACTACTCAGTGAATATAAGAAAAATACTGTGGCACCATTTGCATATATTATAATTATACATCACCTGGGATGGAATTGGAGAATATACTGGAAAGAATAATTTTGATCCAGGTCTTGAAGAATTAAGGATTTCTTTTTATGGAGGAAGGCAAAGGTATTTCCAGCAAAAAAAAATGAGGAAACATATTTGGAAGATTTTATTCACTACACTGAAAGCTAGAAGACACAGCTGGGAAGATCCAGATCTCAGTTGTAAATGATGTTGGGCCAGATGGGTATCTGGTTTTCTTCTAGGTCCATCCTCTGCTCTTTTCTCTCTTGCTCTCTACCTCACAATTTTAGTTATATGAACTGTAACTAGAGGTTCTTATGCCTTCTGCCTTCCAGTTGAGTCCAGCCAATGAGAAACCCCAAGAAAATACCAGAGGGAGTGGAGAGAGAGAGATCAAGATATTTATTCCCCTGGTTCCCTCTCTGGGAAGTAGTCTCAGACTGGCTGTGCCCACTGTTTAACGATCTTTACTACACATAAGTTGATCTGTTCTGCCTCCGAGTTGCTTTCTTTCCAGGTTCTAGTAACCTCTCCCTGTAGTAACCTTATTGCTCTGGGTCTAATGGTGGCCACAAATCTTCCCTGGAGAGTCCTAGATTCCTGCATTGTCCCTTCGTAGTTCCCCATTGTAGACAATGTTCTGTCTACACCATTGTAATTCATTTTTTTGTAAATAAACTCTCCTAGAGTTTTCCTGATTCTAGTATACTTTCTGTCTCCTGTTAGAACTTTACTGATGGTATTAAGACTGTATTAACTTTACTGATGGTATTAAGACTTTACTCATTCATTTATTTATTCTATCATAAACATCTCTTTTTTTTTAAACATCTTTATTGGAGTATAATTGTTTTACAGTGGTGTGTTAGTTTCTGCTTTATAACAAAGTGAATCAGTTATACATATATATATGTTCCCATATCTCTTCCCTCTTGCATCTCCCTCCCTCCTACCCTCTCTATCCCACCCCTCTAGGTGGTCACAAACCACCGAGCTGACCTCCCTGTGCTATGCGGCTGCTTCCCACTAGCTATCTATTTTACATTTGATAGTTTATATATGTCCATGCCACTCTCTCACTTTGTCACAGCTTCCCCTTCCCCTTCCTGATATCCTCAAGTCCATTCTCTAGTAGGTCTGTGTCTTTATTCCCATCTTACCCCTAGGTTCTTCCATGACCTTTTTTTTTTTTTCTTAGATTCCATATATATATCATAAACATCTTTTGAGTGCTTGTAAGGGTGGTGCTAAACACTGCCTCTGGTCTCACAGAGTTTAAAGTCTGGTGTGAGATACATACAAGTAAATAGCAATAAGAACATAGTATAATAGATATTAAAGAAAGTATAAGATTCACAGGTTTGCAATGTGAGATGGGCACAGTACAAAAGAAAGCACTGAGGACAATGGAGAGGAGAATATAGAAATTTTGTACATAACAAGATGATACTATACTTTGGACATGACAGTGAATGACAGGGAGTGAAACATGACAGGGAGTATACATTTCGTCTAAAGAATTAGCCACAGAAGCCCTATGGTGAGAGTGGTCCACAGCCTTAGCCTGGACTGATCTGGATGTAATCATTGTCTTAGGAAAATTTGGGGATAATCTGACCTCACTGGGTGAAGTCAATTTTGGCCCTCAATTGTTGGGGGGTGTCTGGGCAACAATACAAGTTGCAAAGTGTAACTGGAAGTCATCTTGCTCTCAAATTTGTCTTCTTTACTTCAGAAATGATATTTTGATTTCCTACTTCCCTACCATTGTTTCTCTCTTTTTCACTTTAAAATTTCTAAAATGGATGGTAATGCCTATATTAGTCAGGGTTTTCCAGAACAACAGAACCAGTAGGATGTATCTATAGGTTCTTATTTTAAGAAACTGGCTCACATGACAGAGTGGGTGGGTAGGAGGGACAGTTGGCAAATCCAAAATCTGTAGGGCAGACTGGCAGGCTTGAGTAACAGGGAAGAATTAATGTTGCAGTCTTGAGTCTGAAGGTAGACTGGAGATTGAATTCCTTCTTCCTAGGAGGGACCTCAATTTTTTCTCGTAAGGCCTTTGCCTGATTGGATGAGGCTCACCCACATTAAGGAGAGTAATCTGCTTTACTCAAAGTCTACTGATTTAAACATTAGTTACATCTAAAAAATACCTTCACAGCAGCATCTAGACTAGTGTTTGACCAAACAACTGGGCATCACAGCTTGGACAAGTTGACATAAAATTAACCATCACAATGAATGTACATGACCTCCGTATCTTCTCCACCCGCTCCCTCACTCAACCTTTGGCAACCTACATTCCAATCCCATCACTAACCTGAAACACAACTTCCTCAAAGGGCATAAAGAGTTTCCTTATTAGTAATTCCAGTGGCTTTTTAACTCCCTATACCTTTTGGTATACTTGGCCACCTCCACCCTCATGGAACCATTCCTTTCCTTTTGATTTCTACACAATGTCAGATCTTTCTTCCTGCCTATTTGAGTAGCTGTCAGCATTCCCCAAGGCTTAGTTGTTAGTTTTGGGTTCTCCCCTTCTAATTCTCATTCTTGGAGAACATATTATCTTTTATACTGGTTTCAACTGTCAGGTTGCTGTCCACGACTTCTGGATTTTCTTATGTTTTGACCTCTTATCTAGGAGGTGTCTTGGTACTATTATACTTCTTCACCCAGTTCCTAAAAAAAATTGTTAGTTTCCCCCATGGGTTCTGACTGTCTCCTCCATCTTGTAATCTGCCATTAAACTGTCTCACATTAAACAATTTTGATTATATAGCTCTTCTGATCCAACATAACAATCACTTTGAGTAGAAGCTACTCTACTTATTTCCCAAAGCCTTTTATAATTTGTCAACTCTCTGATCTATCATCCTTTTACTTTACCACATTCTCTGATTAATCAAATCTATTCACTGTCATCAAATTCATCTTATCCAGTCCAAATTAGGTAATTATTTTGTGTTGGATGCTGGGATTATAGAAATGAAAAATACAAGATAATATACCATACCCTTCCTACACTGACAATAGCATATCAGTACCAGATATACAGGAAGTAGATGGAGAACTTACCTAAACACAGCTCATGATAATACAGTTCAGCCTATGACCAAGTATTTTAGTACTTGTATAAACCAATTTTAGTGGCCAAGTGACTTATCTGATGGAGGAGAAGGGTATAATATTAAGGTCAATAGATGCCAAGAATCAATCTGTGACCATAGATATAAAGCTTGGCTTCTCTCTTTCTCACACAAAATCTCAGTTTTAACTAGCCTAATGTTGCTTTAATAGGTTAGAGAGTCAGATTTGCAAAAGCTCTAAAGGGGTTAGGTTGAACTGCAGGGGTGAGTGTTTACGAATGGCTATTCAACATTGTGTAGCAAAATGACACTCAGAGAATGCCTTGCTTTCTCATGTGTCTTCAGTGAGGATTCCATCACTTAGAATCCATTACTTCTCTTGCCAAGCATTTAAATGTAATCTCTCCTTTAAGGTCCAGCTCAAGAATTATTTCTTCCATGTAACATTTTGTTTGTTGTTTCCTGATTACTCTGGCCATCAGTGATCTTCTTATAATCATATATTTAATTTAATATTCAATGACTTTCTTATGTTATTATTTGTGATAATTTTATACACATTAATCTTTTCTAACTATGTGATAAGTACTCTTTAGGGTGGGGATCATGTCTTGTATTTATTCTTATCCTCTGACATTACCAGCATAGTGGTTAGAGTGTAGTAGGTGCTAAACAAATACATTTTTTTAATAGTTGATTTATAACTATATAAATGTTGTGTGAGTTTCAGGTATACAGCAAAGTGAATCAGTTATACATACAGATATATTCATTCTTTTTTTCTTTTATTTTTATTCTTTTTATTTTCATGATTTTTATTTTTATTTTTTATCTTAAAATCAGAAAGATGATTTTACTCTTATTTCTCAATAAAATAATAACATACATTTATAAAGGAAATAATGTTAAGAATATTTCTCTAAAGGCTTTCTGGAATTCCTAAAGGAAATGCATCTATTTTAGAAAGCAAATTCCAAGGAATTATGGAAAACAACATAAAATTATCAAGTAGCCCCCTCCCCCCTACAACACACAGTAATCATTTGGTACAAAGCACTTTTTTTTAAATATACATCAGGTTCTTATTAGTCATCAATTTTATACACATCAGTGTTTATATGTCAATCCCAATCTCCCAATTCATCATACCACCACCCCCAACCCCCTGCGGCTTTCCCCCCTTGGTGTCCACACGTTTGTTCTCTACATCTGTATCTCAATTTCTGCCCTGAAAACCAGTTCATCTGTACCATTTTTCTAGGTTCCAAATATATGCGTTAATATACAATATTTGTTTTCTCTTTCTGACTTACTTCACTCTGTATGACAGTCTCTAGATCCATCCACGTCTC
>NC_041224.1:109613294-109613713 GCF_002837175.3 Physeter macrocephalus | reverse complement strand
TTTATTTCCATTACTCTAGGAGGTGGATCAAAAAAGATCTTGCTGTGATTTATGTCAAAGAGTGTTCTTCCTATGTTTTCCTCTAAGAGAATTATAGCGTCCTGTCTTACGTTTAGGTCTCTAAACCACTTTGAGTTTATTTTTGTGTAGGGTGTTAGGGAGTGTTCTAATTTCATTCTTTTACATGTAGCTATCCAGTTTTCCCAGTACCACTTATTGAAGAGACTGTCTTTTCTCCATTGTATAGCCTTGCCTCCTTTGTCATAGATTAGTTGACCATAGGTGCGTGGGTTTACCTCTGGGCTTTCTATCTTGTTCCATTGATCTGTATTTCTGTTTTTCTTCCAGTACCATATTGTCTTGATTACTGTAGCTTTGTAGTATAGTCCAAAGTCAGGGAGTCTGATTCCTCCAGCTCC
>NC_041224.1:109584344-109612339 GCF_002837175.3 Physeter macrocephalus | reverse complement strand
TATTCATCAGTGATATTGGTCTGTAATTTTCTTTTTTTGTAATATCTTTGTCTGCTTTTGGTATCAGGGTGATGGTGGCCTCAAAGAATGAGTTTGGGAGTGTTCCTTCCTCTGCAATATTTTGGAAGAGTTTGAGAATGATGGGTGTTAGCTCTTCTCTAATTGTTTGATAAAATTCACCTGTGAAGCCACCTGGTCCTGGACTTTTGTTTGTTGGAAGATTTTTAATCACAGTTTCAATTTCATTACTTGTGACTGGTCTGTTCACATTTTCTATTTCTTCCTGACTCAGTCTTGGAAGGTTATACCTTTCTAAGAATTTGTCCATTTCTTCCATGGACAAAGGTTGTCCATTTTATTGGCATATAGTTGCCTGTAGTAGTCTCTTAGGATGCTTTGTATTTCTGCGGTGTCTGTTGTAACTTCTCCTTTTTCATTTCTAATTTTATTGATTTGAGTCCTCTGCCTCTTTTTCCTGATGAGTCTGGCTAATGGTTTATCAATTTTGTTTATCTTCTCAAAGAACCAGCTTTTAGCTTTATTGATCACACTAGCAAAGATCTTAAGATTTCTTTCCTTCTTCTAACTTTGGGTTTTGTTTGTTCTTCTTTCTCTAGTTCCTTTAGGTGTAAGGTTAGATTTTTTTATTTGAGATTTTTCTTGTTTCTTGATGTAGGCTTGTATAGCTATAAATTGCTCTCTTAGAACTGCTTTTGCTGCATCGCATAGGTATTGGATTGTCGTGTTTTCATTGTCATTTGTCTCTAGGTATTTTTTTATTTCTTCAGTGATCTCTTGGTTATTTAGTAACGTAGTGTTTAGCCTCCATGTGTTTGTGTTTTTTACGTTTTTTCCCCCCGTAGTTCATTTCTAATCTCATAGCATTGTGGTCAGAAAAGATGCTTGATATGATTTCAATTTTATTAAATTTACTGAGGCTTGATTTGTGACCCAAGATGTGATCTATGCTGGAGAATGTTCCATGCGCACTTGAGAAGAAAGTGTAATCTGCTGTTTTTGGATGGAATATTCTACAAATATCAATTAAATCTATCTGGTCTATTGTGTCATTTAAAGCTTCTGTTTCCTTATTTATTTTCTTTTTGGATGATCTGTCCATTGGTGTAAGTGAGGTGTTAAAGTCCCCCACTATTATTGTGTTACTGTCGATTTCCTTTTTTATGGCTGTTAGCAGTTGCCTTACGTATTGAGGTGCTCCTATATTGGGTGCATATTTATTTATAATTGTTATATCTTTTTCTTGGATTGATCCCTTGATCATTATGTAGTGTCCTTCCTTGTCTCTTGTAACATTCTTTATTTTAAAGTCTGTTTTGTCTGATACGAGTATAGCTGCTCCAGCTTTCTTTTGATTTCCTTTTGCATGGAATATCTTTTTCCATCCCCTCACTTTCAGTCTGTATGTGTCCTTAGGTCTGAAGTGGGTCTCTTGTAGACAGCATATAGATGGGTCTTGTTTTTGTATCCATTCAGCAAGCCTGTGTCGTTTGGTTGGAACATTTAATCAATTCATGTTTAAGGTAATTATCGATATATATGTTCCTATGACCATTTTCTTAATTGCTTTGGGTTTGTTTTTGTAGGTCCTTTTCTTCTCTTGTGTTTCCCACTTAGAGAAGTTCAGCTTCTTCCCTTTCATCACTTTAAGTATATCACGCCACTCCCTTCTGACTTGTAGCGTTTCTGCTGAGAAATCAGCTGTTAACCTTATGAGAGTTCCCTTGTATGTTATTTGTCATTTTTCCCTGCTGCTTTCAATAATTTTTCTTTGTCTTTAATTTTTGCCAATTTGATTACTATGTGCCTTAGCATGGTTCTCCTTGGATTTATCCTGTATGGGACTTGCTGCACTTCCTGGACTTGGGTGGCTATTTCCTTTCCCATGTTAGGGAAGTTTTCAACTATAATCTCTTCAAATATTTCCTCAATTCCTTTTTCTCTCTCGTCTCCTTCTGGGACCCCTATAATGCGAATGTTGTTGCGTTTAATGTTGTCCCAGAGGTCTCCTAGGCTGTCTTCACTTCTTTTCATTCTTTTTTCTTTATTCTGTTCTGCATCAGTGAATTCCACCATTCTGTTTTCCAGGTCACTTATCCATTCTTCTGCCTCAGTTATTCTGCTATTGATTCCTTCTAGTGTAGTTTTCATTTCAGTTATTGTATTGTTCATCTCTCTTTGTTTGTTCTTTAAGTTTTCTAGGTGCTTGTTAAACATTTCTTTCGTCTTCTCCATCTTTGCCTCCATTGTTTTTCCAAAGTCCTGGATCATCTTCCCTATCATTATTCTGAATTATTTTTCTGGAAGGTTGCCTATGTCTCCTCTTTTTGTTTTTTTTCTGGGGTTTTATCTTGTTCCTTCATCTGGTACATAGCCCTCTGCCTTTTCATCTTGTCTATCTTTCTGTGAATGTGGTTTTTGGTCCACAGACTGCAGGATTGTAATTTTTCTTGCTTCTGCTGTCTGTCCTCTGGTGGATGAGTTTATCTCTAAACAAATACTTTTTAATTGACAAATATTCCTTTTGTTTCTAAGGAGTGAGAGAAACATAGAACAAATACTTATTGTACATCTAATACGTTGCAGGCATAGTGCTATCACACTATGTATACTGTATAATTTAATCTTAAGGAAAGCAGAGTGAGGGAGATATTCTTATTTCTCAGTTTTCAGATGAGGAAGCAGAGACTTCTAGAGGTTAAATAATTTGGCCAGGGTTACAATAATTTGTCACTGTCTGATATAATCTTTGAACCTAGATCTCTCTGAATTCAAAGCCCATGTACTCCCAAATCTACCATACTAGTTCCTTACTACACACAGTTCCTGTAGTATATGCTGTGGTGCACTAGCCAGATGCCCCCTCCAGGAGTGAGGCACTTATTCTTCCAGGAGCTGGGGCTGTTGGTGGTTGAGAGCATTAGCTGTGTCCCTCTCTGGAACTTTCCCTCAGCTAAAGAGAGCAGCCTTACCTGAGAGAATGCACCCTTTTCTGGGGCAGTACACTTCCAGTGACTGGTCCATGTTGGGACTACTCTGAGTGGCATCCCAACTCAAGAGCGCTCAACAGGATTGACTAAAGCTGGGGCTACGTTACAGTTTAACCTTTCTTTCTACCTAGTCCTGCTTCCTTCACTATGTTACCCTCTATGTTTATCTCAGGAGTTCCTGTCAATAAACTTTTGCCATGTGCATCTCTGCTTCCCAAGAACTGACCTGCAACTTGTGTCATGTCTCAAGTTAGATGGTTATCAGGAGAGCATGACATGTTCTTGTCTGTTACTCATGGAGCAAAATAAAAATTCTTTCAAAAATACTTCCAGTAAATACCATGAGTGCTAAAGCTTGCTCTAAGGTGTGACTACTACTGTATTTTCCTCCCTTCTTGCTTCCAGTTCCAAGCAAAAAGTTCTTACCATGAACGGGACAGCATAGACTTTGTTGTCCTCTTCCCATAAAGTATTAATAACTCCCTTAAACTCATTCAAGTTGTACAACTATTATGGTTGATATTATTTGTGAGCATTTTTTCCAGAAGATTGAAGTATGATTCTAGTCTAAATCATTTGAGATTATCCAGAACACATGAGGGGAATTATTTTGACTCATTGCAGCTGTAAGATATACTTACACTGGTTCTTTTCCAATCCTGAGGACCTTTGATTAAAACCAGATTCCACATTTTTAAGTTTTTATTTTGGCATATGACTAGATGTTAACTTTTGCTTTTCACGTGCAAATTATAAAAACATCTATAAATCATTGCTTGTGAACCTCACAACTCTTTGATTTCAGCTCTTTCATGCTTTTGTTGTATCTGAGTAGTAGAACACTCTCACTGCACCTGAATGCTACTGTGCATGTACAGGTAGTGTTTGGACTGCGGCTGGAATATTACTAAAACCAGAAAAGTCATTTTTTGGTTTTCAGTTACTATGTAGAGCAAAGCCTACTGATAGAAGTTAGATGACGCCCATTAAGGCACAGAAATTTAAATGGAAGGGCAAAGCAGAAATGTGTACTGAGATGTTACTTTCTGAATGACTTAGGGAGCAATGTACTCTTTGCCGAGACACAAGCTCTATCTTAGGGAAATGTAAGACAAGAAAAAAGACTGACATAACTGGCAAGTCAGAAACAACCTTCCACCTGTAGGAACTCAAATCCTGGGTAAATAACTAGAATTTAGTGAAAACGAATAGTGAAGAAAGCAGAATAGTCAACCTAAGTATATGTATGTCTATGGTTATTGATTCTGTTTACTCTACTTTCCATGTAGTTCAAGGGAGCTGAATAAACCAATGAAAAACTTACCTCCAATTCCCCTTTTCTGTTTAGCTGGGAGTTTCTGATATTTCCTAGCTGGTAATCTGATTATATTAGGGCTTTAGATCTCATTTTGCTGAGTTTTTGGGTTTTGTATTCTGCCTTTCCTTACACTATTTCCCTCCCTTTAGCCATCCTACAGTAAGAGGTCACAGCTATGCTGCTATCTTTGACAGTGTATCACCAGCCCATCACAGCCAAGCGGTAATATACAGTGTCCACCTGTAGGAACTCAAATCCTGGGTAAATAACTAGAATTTAGTGAAAACGAATAGTGAAGAAAGCAGAATAGTCAACCTAAGTATATGTATGTCTATGGTTATTGATTCTGTTTACTCTACTTTCCATGTAGTTCAAGGGAGCTGAATAAACCAATGAAAAACTTACCTCCAATTCCCCTTTTCTGTTTAGCTGGGAGTTTCTGATATTTCCTAGCTGGTAATCTGATTATATTAGGGCTTTAGATCTCATTTTGCTGAGTTTTTGGGTTTTGTATTCTGCCTTTCCTTACACTATTTCCCTCCCTTTAGCCATCCTACAGTAAGAGGTCACAGCTATGCTGCTATCCTTGACAGTGTATCACCAGCCCATCACAGCCAAGCGGTAATATATGGTGATCCCATTCCATGTAGCATAACTGGTAATCAGATTCAGTATCAGTGAAGGGAAAATAATAGAGGGGCTCATCGTGCATGATTATATTCCAGACAACATAGAACAAAGGGTACCTATCTGGGTTGGATATTGCTAGTAGAGCTCAAAGCTCTAAAACTTTCAGCACCTTGTTCAGAGGCAAGAAATGAACCAACACAAGCCCTGGGAAGCAGACAGGGGTGACAAGCATTAATAGTGCCATTATCTCAAGATAATGTTAAGCTGATAAAATATTTGGCCATGGCCTAGGCTTTTATTTCCCATGGAAATATGGGTTTCAAATACCACAATCTATAACAGAATCTCAAGGGGACTGCACATTTTATAATGTATTAAATTCATGTAAACTGCCACTATGAAGACAGGAAATCTAATTTAGAGAAAAATATTCCAGCATAATAAGGAGGCTAAACTGAGGTGGCCACATTAGGGATACACTGGCTTTCTGGCTGACTATTTTCTTAATCAAAGAACATGTCAGTGAGAAGCCCACCAAAAATGATATGGGATTCAGAGCTGTCAGTTATTAGATGTACACAGCAGGTAAATTAATATTTGGTGATAGGCTTCCGGTGCTTGGGACTTGACAGCTTATGCAATGCTACTTTGGTACTACAAATAAGGGGAGATCACATTCTTTGTCATAGTCAACCAAATATCACTATTCCCAAGCTGTCACTAGGCTGTCGAGGAATCTGCATTAACTCTTTCAGGCCACCAAAAGCCTCTTTAGAAAATATTTTTTCCAGAAATTTACCAGTTACTGGGAGAATTAGTTGAAACAGCTACTGGCCTGTAGATTCTGTATTGTACAATCAGGACTCTGATTTGGAAGAGACCAAATGGACTGTCTTGTCCCACACCCCCACTCCTCTCCACCTGCCAACAAAGTAAGAAGTTGCCTTGGATCACGCAGAGTGGCACGGCAGGAAGGAAAACTCATTTCTATTGCATCAAATACAATTTACTAAAAAAAAAGAATAATTTGTGGGATATTTTGATATATACTTTCTACTTTGTGCATAATCAAACTGTGAGAAAGATGGTGGTACATTTTACTAGTGAGGAAACAAAGACCCAGCAGCAAAGCAACTTGTCTAATGTCAGGCAAAGTGGGAATTGCTATCCACTTCCCTTATTCCAAGCTCCATGCTTGGTTCACTATGTTGTATATTGCTTGTATTAAAACCAAGAGTGCTTGCTAATAAAAGTTTCCTTTAGATTAATGCATTTCCCTTATTAATCTGCTCTTTTCCAAATTAAAAAATATGAATATGTCCACATTTTTTTCACAGAAATCTTAGTGCAATTTAACTCGAGTTTAAACACTGGTTTAATCAAGTCATTTTCCTCCTCCTCTTCCTTCCTGCCTTCCTTCCTCCTCCTCCCCCACTTTCTTCTCCTCCTCTTCTTCCTGCTCTTCTACCTCCCCTTCCTTCTTTTTGTACTAGGGGAATAATACTTCCTAAAGATTAACTTGTCCTTTTCGAGTTTACTTCCTGACCATTCCTTCTAGAATGTATACACAGTCTTTGTTCTTTATTTGCACATCATTTAATGTCTATTAACTTTGAAAGGTTATTGAGTCTTACAGACTATTCTTTATATAATCATTGTTCAAGTCAAATGTAAATGTGGTTGTTAGTTTTGCAATCACCCAGAAAAAGTAAAAATTAAAAAAATTACAGTTTTTATCTTTTAATATAAATGAGAGGCACCTCTTACCATAACTGTCAGAAGCCCTGCAGTACACACTATCAGATTACACCACAAAGAGGTCAGAATGCTCATATTAAGCTCGAGTTCACTGAATTCTATCAGTCATCAGTTATGAAAGGACAATTTCCTCACAAGGGCCTGTTTAGAAAATGAACCCTTTCCTATTTAGAAGCTCTAGTTTAGACTACATTACCATCAAGGCCACTAAGGATAAGATTTAATGGACACTTTAAAAATTTTTCTTAGATAAAAGCTCCTGTAATTGTTTTTAGACAACTCAAGTGATTCAAGCCTGGCAGTATTTTTTTTTTTTAAGTTTGAACCTCTGAAACAGTAAGAAAGTGTTCCACGAAGAAGGTGCTGTGTCATGATCTTATCTTGAACAAGACTGGGGATCTTTGAAAGGGTGCAGCAATGGGGAGCTTTACTGGTAAGACAGAGAAAGAATGTTCTGATCTCTTCCAAATTAAACTTTCAGGTATAGTACCACCCACTCCCTCTACCTCAGCTCCAAGTTCTAGAAGATTAACCAAAGCTCAGGTAGGTAGCTGTAACACTGATGGAGTTTCCTGGGTTGTCGCTATTCCTAGGGTCCCTGAGGAAGGATCTAACTGCAGCAGCAACAAAAGAATCCCTAAGACACACTGGTATTTGTCTGAGTCTCAGCGGGTGGAACAGTGGGGGCTACCATAAGAAGAAGGTTAAAGTGACGAAACTGAATCCTTTATGGTGGGGTTGCATTTACACTGTATACTTATTCTATACATCCAGCTAAAGACAACACACACACAGACACACACACACACACGTACAATCAATTTTATAATTACCTATATTTCACCTGGCTTTCTTCTTGATGCAGAAATGCCTTCATGTGAGTGTACCATGAGAACATAGTTCCCATAGCCCTCTCCTAATACAAGCATCTCACTTTTATAAGCATGTTTCTTATGATTAAAGATGCACATTCCTATTCAACATGGTCCTTAAAAGTGCATGTAAATTATTTCATATGATGCCCAGCCAAGGAAATAGAGACCTATTGTTATAATAAAAAAAATCGGTTGTGTTGGACTTACTAAGAGAGGGTATAATACTAACACTTTGTGGGTGATTGAAAAGATTTTCAAAGGTAATTTTGATTTTGGAACCCAAATTCCATCCAAGCTATTACTCTGCTCTGATGATGTTCTACTCCATATACTTAACTATGATGTTCAGAAATTGGTTTTCAGAGCAAGCACAAGTCAATGGCACTGAAAAATAACTCATAGGTCACACTAGATATAGCCCATCTTTCTATTTACATACAACCAAAGCAAAATAGTAAAAAAATAAATCCAAGATGTGAGTACTATCTTCTTACTTCAGCTTCTCCTGGACTAATATCTACAGAGCTCATTTGTTTGATATTGATAGGGTCTCTCTCTCGAACACATACACACTAACACACATAAACTTGCACATCGTATCTTAATAGTTCTGCCTCAAATGAACTTAGAAAATCTGTCGAAAAGTAATTAAGTAATTCAAAAGATAAGCATATACTCAAAAGAATTATTGCTGAAAAAGTCATGATTCCTGTAAGGAGAGTTATGAGCCAGAGTCAATCTCATGTAGTTCCTGTGAGTCTCTTTGGCTGGTATCATAAAGCAAGTACAAACATGCAATATAGGGCCTTTGGAAGGCGAACTGTTTCCATGTTTGAAAATTCTAGCATCAGGACCTTCACCACAATGATTAGGGGTCCCTGTCAGTCCAGATAGCTATAGGATTTCATGCAAACAGGGAAATGATTCATTGGAATGGCTTAATCCATACTACAGAATGAGCACTATAAATATTTCATTGTTAACTCAAGCATAATCACATACAACACATTAGAAAAAGGTATATTTATTTTTATATAATTCCACAGTAAAGAATTAGAGAAAACCCTTAGGAAGTTTTGTCCAAGAGAATGATCTCAGTGTGAGTTCAGTCTGGATGCCTCCTGTTTTTGCAATATCTAAGTTCTGCTCATCTTCTTTTGCCCATCTCTGCACTGTTCCTTACCCCACACAAGTCTGTGCTTGGGCAACAATTTTGCCTACTAGAACCATCATTGCTATTTGCACATTTTTAACATCCATTTGTAGTCACTGGAAGTTCACTTTATATATCGAGAATTTATTGATTGTTTTGCTAAAGATAAGTTTTGCTTCTTCTAAATGAACTCTAAAATCTAGTCAATCCCTACTGTAACAGGAATGGCATGCCTGCTTGCTCGGCCCTGCACTTTTCTCTCTCCAACACGGGTTTTATGTTCTTTCAGTTCTCATTGCTATGTTTTCAGCCTCACTGCAGGATTGGGAAGAGGTTATGTTCCAACCTATTGACCAGAAGGGAAACTTCCTGATGGAATCTGAACTGTATAATTACATAAATATCCTCCTGTCTTCAGCAGCTTGAGAGAGTACAGCTTACTCATCTTATAACCAGCGTGTGTGAGCTGTTGTCACATTCAAAAAAGAGGAATGCACCAAAAGAAGGTGCATATAAGGATAAATAGAATATATTCTTCACCCACGTCAAATTATCCTTGGCCTTATTACTTATAATATTAATAAGTAAGCTGAAAATTTGGCCCCCAAATCATCATAATCGCTAATAAAAAAAATAATAATTGGCTGCTTTCACTTTCCAGGTTGACCCCATGCTCTAGGGCCACTCTTGCCTTCTGAGATGGCCCACACTCTGTCTGTGGAGTGTGTATCTCGCTAAATAAACCTGCTTTTGCTTAAAAAATAATCATTAAGAAAATGAACTCAGAAAATGAACATTTTTTTCCATTGTTGTCTCCTGCTACAAGAACTCTTTGGCATTCTGAAATCTTTATTATGAATCTTAAATCTCTAAGGAATAGATTTGTAATGTTACAATTTTCTGTAGCATTTAGGTTTCAGAAATATTTCCCAGTGGCCTTGTTCAGCCTACCCATTTTTACCCTCTATTTCTAGGGAAAAGTGACATTAAAGATATGCAAAAACTCAGATTTCTAACTGAGCTTCCAGTTGCTTTTTGACATTGAAGATTTAGCAAGGCCTTGAGAATGAAACTCCTCTCCTACATCTGAATTTCTGTTAAGCTTTATGGTAGGGAGGGAAAATAGAATTTTCCTATATTAAAGGGAAGGGATACTTGGACATAGGATGGGATGGGATCTAGCCCAGATGTTGCAGTCGAAGGTCATTTACAAATCCCTGAGACAAAAAGGTAGAAAATCCACACCTGATTCAAAAACAAACTCTAAAGATCCCACCAGGAATTTACTTTGTGGTCTTATGATAACCTTACTTTTTCTCCACCTTTTGAGTGAGGTAGACAAGAAGGCAGTTTTCATTGCTGCAAATCTGGCTTAATAACAAAACTATCATTAGTTTATGAAATTGGGCAACTTCTGGGATCACATTGTTTGTATGTTACGGGCCTATCTTCTTCCAAGCTCTAGTCATTGTCAGGTATTCAATTTTTCTAGACCTTTGAGTTGTTACTACTAGGAAATATCTGACATATATATATAATAAAATATGCATATTTACATTCCTCTAGTTCGTTTTACATCTCAGTGGAGCAAGATTACAAAAAAAGATGGTCTACAGTATAAATCATTGTTGTTAAGCAATGATTATTAAAGATTTCAAAGGTTTGTGGCATTAAACAAACAAATATTTACTTTCAAAATCATCTGAGGAGCAAAATTTTCCAAATTCTGAGTATTTTTACCATACTGAAGACAATCTTCTTAGAAGACCATTCACCCTGACTTCAACATTAACTGTCAGCAACTACACTTGCTGTCCTAAGAACTAAAATCAAACTTCAGTTAAGAAACCAGACCTGTGGAGATGAGAGAGTTGGGTGATAAATGTTTCCTCATTTCTAGCAACAACTGGATTTTCTCTTTAACTCAAAGAAATAAGAAGCAGGCAAATCTCCAAGGCTGAGCTTTTGGGGGTGAGATTATTCTCACAACTCTACACCTAATTATCTGTGTGTATCATCAGCAGAGATTCTCAAGGTACTGCTTATTGAAACTGACCTGGTGGGCATCTCAGGTCTTAAGGATGAATGAATAAATAACTTTGCTGAATGCTGCTGAATATGTGATAATGTAATTAGTATTCCTGCCAACAGAATTGAAAATGAGATGTTGCGTCTCTAGGGACTTTTGTACTTCTCTGTAAATAGTTTCTCTTAAAATGTGCAAGATACATATGAGCCAAGCAAAAAGGTTCATTCTAAATCAAAATGCTATTATGCTACAGATGATGTGGATGAAGGGCTTACTGAATTGTAACTCCCAGATTGACAGGGGAAAGCCATCATTTACATATTTTCCAAGCACATTAAGCCCCCAAAGGCATTTGGTTTCTGCAAACAACAAAAAAAAGCCATTTGGGTTAGAAATAATCCACTAGAGGAACACAATAGTGACCCATCTAGTATCTCCATGTCCGTGAAAATAAACATAAAATTTATTCGATACTAAGGAGAAGGAAAACAAACTGTTTGAGACAGTTACTTTCTTATAGATTTCAAAATGAGGATTTTTAAAAATATGATGCTTCAAAATCATTACAGATTGCTGCCTCGATTTGTTTAAAACATTAAGGCATTTACCATATTGGCACCAAATCAAGTCAATCTAATCAATTTCCCCTTGGATACTTCAGTAACTTAGAATTTAAATGTTAATCAGTTCCATTCGGATTATTTACATACAGGTGCATAGGAAATAATCCAATGGATTGTTGCCCAATATTTGCTAGCTAAAACTGCAAAGACAAGAATTATTTTTTCTTCCTTCCAGAGCATTTGCAAAGGATGAGTGAACTTCCTTCAGACTCAGCAGGACTTCCTCAGTCTGGCTGTGTTTCAACTCAAAATGATTTCCTCCTCAGAAACAAGCACACGGATGCCAGTTCATCTCTCACTAGAAACAAGAATAGAGATGTATGTCTCATGGCTAAAGACTCAAATCAGGAAAATGTCTAGAGAGCAGCTGATAGTGGGTCCAGTTCCTTTAATGGAATCACTATAAGCTAAAATAAACAAAGGGAAACAGATCAAACACTGAGCCAAGAATCAGAAGTGTTGGCCTAATATTGCCACTAACAAGCTCTGTGCCTCTAAGCTAGTCGTGTAAGTTCTCTGGGCTTCAATTTCTGCCTGTGTAAAGGAAAGCAGTTTGAACTGGCTGCTCCTTGATTTATTACAATATATCGCATGCTTGCAATTTTCCATGTCCTGTGATAACCACTGAGATTCCTACCGGAGAACCACTTCACAGAGCCTGTACCCTGGTGCACTAAAGTTGGTTTTCTGGCTCTCTTTTTTAATAAATTGGCACCATCTTGGTTGATTACTCTCAAAACTGTGAAGAAAAGACTGCCGCAAGTCAGCACAAACTACCTCTTCTAATCTTTCAAAGCTGGGGTCGCTCTTGCTTAAATAGTTTCCAAAGGCACATGTAAATAATGAATTTATAAGGATTGGCCTATTTTCAGTATCTGTGGCTTTTATTAGGTAAAGATTCCATATCATCTTAAAAATGGCATTTCATAAAAACTTCCAGTATTGCAGATGGGCTGACCAGTGATCATTTTAGAGATGTTAGCAACACTTACCTGCATAGAGTACATACAATGCATTTTTGACCTCTTGGTTCCCCATATAATATGATTTTTCTCTACTTAGATTGCTTTCCCTTGGTAATCTTTATTCATCCTAAACCAACCTTCTCTCTCTTTTTTTTTTTTTTTTAGATTTTTTGATGTGGACCATTTTTAAAGACTTTATTGAATTTGTTACAATATTGCTTCTGTTTTAGTTTTTGATTTTTTGGCTGCGAGGCATATGGGATCTTAGCTCCCCGACCGGGGATCGAACCCGCACCCCCTGCATTGGAAGGTGAAGTCAACCACTGGACCGCCAGGGAAGTCCTTAAAGCAACCTTTGCTTGTTGACTCAGGAAGTTTGCTACTTTCAACACAAATAATTTTCCAATAATATTAGTTTCCATTTTAAAAAATGAACAGCTACTATTTAATTGAGCAATTATATTTGACAGACATTGAACTGGATTCTTTACATACAAACATTCTTCCTGTCCTTAGATTTCTATAGCCCTAATGTTGTTTCTCATCTCTATTTCATTCATTCATTCATTCACTCATTCCTTCATTTAAGACATATACACATATTTTTTGACCATTTACCACATGCTTGGAGTTATTCTAAGTGCTGGGGATACAGCGGTGAGCAAAACAGTCACTGCCTTCATGGAGTTTAGCTTCTGAATAAATGACAAGTTCCTAGGAGATGGGTTTCATCTTATTCTTTTCATTTGTTCTGCACACAGTAGAAAATAATATTTGTTACAAAACTAGATGCTTTTGTTGAAGAGTCAAAAACATAGGAACCTGGAAGCAATAAGACTAACTTCAGCTGTGTTACAGGATGATTAAGAATTGTTGTGCAGCAACTCTCTAGATAATTTGATTGAAATCAAATGCTGTTTGCATCACTGTCACTGTATCCACATTGAAAGTGCTATGGTCAGAACTAGTCTCAGGAATGACTGAGACGTGCTTTTCAGAGTCCAACTCAGCTGCCTGCCTCCCTCCCTCCTTCTCTCTCTCTCCCTCTTTTTTTCCTCCCTCCCTTCCTTCTTTCCTCCCTCCTTCCCTTCCCTTATTTTTCTTTTCTTCCAGAATCACCTAAATGTTTTTTATAATAACACTTGTTGTAAATTTTGCATCATTCATCTTAAAAGTATTAGCGTTTAAGAGATGAGTGGTAGGGCTTCCCTGGTGGCGCAGTGGTTGGGAGTCCGCCTTCCGATGGGGGGGACGCGGGTTCGTGCCCCGGTCCGGGAAGATCCCACATGCCGCGGAGCGGCTAGGCCCGTGAGCCATGGCCGCTGAGCCTGCGCGTTCGGAGCTTGTGCTCCGCAACGGCAGAGGCCACAACAGTGAAAGGCCCGCGTACCGCAAAAAAAAAAAAAAAAAAAAAAAAAAAAAAAAAAAAAAGAGATGAGTGGTAGAGGGAAGTAGCATTAAATATAAAATTAAAGTATAAAATTTCAAATACTTTGATTCAGGAGTAGGGAAGTTTTATCAAGGCAAATGGTCTCAATAAAACTTAAAGTTTTACTGGTACTTCCTACCAGTGATCAACCCCTTGGAAAGAAAGGCTCCATCATTCTTAGCAATAAAGGTTGAGAAGTGGCATGATAGTGAAAACGTGGTCAGAATTTTAGTTTTTAGCATAAGAATTTCTTGGCAAGCATTTTCTAAACTCAACATACATTAACTTTTTGAAAGTTATTAGGTTCTTCATTAATAAGCTAATAACCTAATATTAGTTTCTTCTTAAAATCAAAAACTAAAACAGAAGCAGTATTGTAACAAATTCAATAAAGTCTTTAAAAATGTTCCAGAACCTAATAACTAAGATAGCCGAAAGCCTATTGGCTGGTAAGTTTGATAAGGACAACTGAAAGAAGGGGAAACAAATCTGTTTTTCTAAGGCTATATCTAACCGATCAAGCTTTCCTTCCCAACAGCACACAGATTTCCTGACTTTCAATCTGACACCCATAAATATTCCCACTCAGTAGGTCTTTGGGTTCCCCGGTCTCTATAAATATACCATAGCTTTTGATTGTTTTATGATGGAAGTTTATTTTATTTTATTTTTGCCTGCACAGTTGGCTTTGTTTTTTTTTCTATGCTTTATAGACCCTTGTCTTTTTATTAGTTCAGTGTTCCCTGTTGATTTTGTGTTTTATATTCCTGCTGTCACCACCAGAACCTCACTGTAAACAAGAATGTTGTATCTCAGTGGGTTATTTTCTGTTAATGACCTGTGATACAGTATATAAATAAACCAGCGAGTCATCCACAGGTGCAGTTTATTAGAGTTATGGCACTGTGGCTTGGGTAATGCTCCTCGGTTCTTTAAAACTTTGCTGCTTTGAGAAGCAAAGAGGCCAGCTAGCTGGCAGTTTTGAAGAGAGAAAAATGAGCCCATCACTTTGCAATGGATGGGAACCCAGCCTAATAATCATCATTTTAATTTCTCAGTGTCAACATCTAGGTTGCTGTATGACTTAAAAAATTCCACAAAGCTGAATTACCCAGATAAAATGGTCTGGTTCTAATAGCTGTCTTGAGGAGGAGTGGAGAGAGCACACAATGGTCCCTCCCCACACATAAAAAATAAAACCACAGGAAAAAACACACGCTATACTGCTCAATTAGAACAAGAGGGATTGTTTGGGGTTGCACAGTGGTGCATAATGAAGACTGATAATGATAGCTTATTAATGAATTCTCACAACCCCTGGTGAGGTAGGTGTTATTAAGACTCAGGTTCATGAGGGGCAATGGAGGCTAAGTAACTTGCCCAGGGCCATGCGGCGAATCAGTCCCTTCGTGGGAACCAGAGACTCCAAATGAGCTCCTGCCGCACCTCGTGGCCTAACCACTAGATCATGGTCTGTCTTTGTCCTGGGATGAAATTAGCAGAAGCGAAATTGGAGCTGAAGAGTCAAGAGGTAGAAGGAATATTTGGTAATGATTTCAGAAGGGAACTGAAAGGTAATAAAGAACTCTGAGGACACTAACGTGTTTTAGCGAGCAGATATGTGCTTCTGGCTTTGAAATACATTACGAATAGATGCTGCCACACATCAGAAGCATTCAGGACTTGGGGAAGACAAGGAGAAAAAAGAGAGGTAAAGTGGAAAGTACAGTAGAGGAGAATGATGTCCTGGACATTCTATACTGTTATGTAGTGTACTTACAACATAATTTAGCTCCAAACCTTATCTTGTTGGTCATACTGTGTAGCAAGTAAGGCTGCAGGCTTCTACGTTACTAATTTTGAGCAGAATATTAGTAGATGTTCTGTTATCTTTCCTCTTTTCTTATTATTCATAGTAATAAATGTTCACTTATAAATATTTAAAATTATCACTGGTATTAGAAAAAAAATCTCTAAGTTTTTCCCATAGGTATCCAGGATGACTCTATTCTGAACTAACAAAAGCAGCCAGTGCATAACAAATCCCTAATAATTTGTTTAACTAGTGCATGCACAGCCATACCTGTCACCGAAATGATGAGTTTCACTTTGATGCATCTCAATCTTAAAATTTGTTACAGGTCCTTAATCAGACAGACATACTGATTTCTCTTGGCCGTGTTTGTTCCAGAAATATTTCTGCTCAGTGGAATCTCATTATCAGTTAGCTCCACTGTTTTTATCAAATATACCAAAAACATGCAATCTATGCCACTGCACAAAATTAGTTTGGTGAGTTATCATTCCAATACAATTTATTCAAATTTACTAATTCAACTGAGAGTGAACTATCGATGCATAATCTTATAAGCAAAATATTGGCACATAGGTTTTACAATAGCCAATCATGACTATCCCATTACATTCTATTTTTTATTTGCCATCCCACAGTGTTGTCATTATTTAATTCTTGAGGCATCATTACTGTTCATCTAGAGAGCACCTGTTACTTGAGGTGCATGTAGCAGAACAATGCCATTTTTCTTTGTTGTTGGCTTAAATAAGAGAAGCAGAGCTGCCACAGCGTGAAAATCATACCTGAGTTCTCTGTTCATACACTTTATCTCTCTAGTATTTCTCACCAACACTACTTTTGGGAAACTGAGTACCAAAGACCTGTACCCATAAGCATTTCTCTCTATATGGATTGCTTAAGGGGTTTATATCTTTATAGTCTCCTTATTAATACATGCCAAGACACGGTTAAAATGGTAAGAGAGAGGAAGGCCACTTACAATAACGACTTCAGCCTTTCTCACTTTATGGAAACTCTTAAATCATTATCTAATATTAAATCTACCAACTACTTAGTATAGCAGTTTTTTGCTTTTTCTGTAAAGAAGAAAGAAACACCTATAATACTTGTTTACTACCAGGCAACCCATTTTTTAAAAAAGGACAGGAACACCAAATACTAATTGTAATACTTCTTTAACACCTAATATTTTTAAATTATTATAAATCATATTGACTGTTAGGTACATGAGTGTTTCTCAGAACTTTTATTCTTCACTGGCCTACCCAATTTATCATCTGCTTAGAATCTTATATTTTTATTATTTCATACCTAACTTCCATTTTTACTAATTCAATTTCTAACTTACTAAATAAGAACAGGGAAGTGAAAAATCTTACCTTTTGCCTGCTTTGAGAAATGACTTGAGAATGACACTTGAAATAAATGTTTGTATATGCTTGATTAAATGCATGCATGGATGTATATTAACATACATAATTTTCTTAGTGATTTAAATGACCTCTAATATTTCATCAAAAATTATAACTTAATATAGAAAAAACACTATCAAAAGGGCCTCCAGAGGTTAGAATGTAAGATAATTAATGGAGGGAATTAAATCCCTCCTCCCTGTTGCTTCTCGCTGTTGAAGCATCTGGGAGCATCGGACACCAGGAGGTATGGGGCAGAGTGGTCCGAAGTCTCAGAAGAGGTTGGTAGGAAATGACCTGCCAGAGGTTAGCATCATAGTGGACCAGGGGAAAGGACGGGCTAATGCTACAGACAAGCTCTTTTTCTCTGTCTCAAAGGAGCGTTGCATGATGCATATATAGCTTTTGTTTTCTGCCTCTATGTCACCTCACTACCAATATACCTGTTTTTTTTTCTTGAACTGATTGGAAATTTTGGTGTTAGAAATTCTAGAAGCTTAGCTTTTGAAGGGAAATTAGAGATGTACTCAAACTGTCATCTAATGTCTGAATCCATAACACATTATTCTTGCTAAATAGAAATCCACCCCTACCTGAATACTTGCAGTGACTGTGAATTTACCACATGTCACAGTACCTATTCTAAATCCTGCCTCCCTGTAGCTTTCACCCATTTGTCTAGTCTGCTTTATGGAATGACCACAATAAACGACTCTCTTCCAGGTGTCACGCTTCAGAGTTTTGATGTCAGCCATCCCTGGTGAGTTCCTTCCTGACCTGAGATGCCGTGTTACACCAGCAGTTCTTCATGTCACCTGGTTAGGAGACTGCCCTTATCTTCCTGGCTACTGTTTTCTGAATGCACGCTGATTTGTCAAGATCCCAAGAGTAAATATTTTCTAAGAATGGAAACAATATTCCAGATATGGTATAATCAATGCGGTGTATAACAAGGATATTAATTTCTAAAGTCTAGATATCATACCTCTACTAATGCCATTGAATTTGCTTAAATGGTTGATCAGCTGTATCACAGAACTGGCTCATAGTAAGCTTGAAGTCAGTTAAGAACTTCAGACATTTTCTCATATATATATATATATATATATATATATATATATATACACACACACATACACATACATACATATACATATATACATATATATACCCATATATATATACATATATATGGGTATATATGTGTGTGTGTGTGTGTGTGTGTGTGTGTGTGTGTGTGTATATATATATATATATATATCCCAACTAGGTCTTTCCTACTCTGCCTTTATGTATCATATGATTATATTTATTAATAAAGTATTCAGAAAAAAGGAGATAAAATAACTATTCTATTATGTGCTTATAAGCTCCCACCTAAAATATGTGTGTTGGCTCGCAACCTTAAGAGCTTTCCAGTGAAATCTGAAACTGGTCTGCATACACAGACAGCAAGAGAGACCCAAGAAAGAGGCAGACCACTCTAGATTGGTAGGTGGCAGTTTCAATAAGAAGGGGAACTTATGTACAAGGCTTGTCTTGAGCGGCCACAAGATGAGTAGATCTCTGCATCAACCTGTCAGAATTTTAGAAGTTAATAGAGAGGCCTTAACTAGGTTCAGTCACAGTCACAGTCCAGATGGTCTCAACAACACCTTACTCTCTCAAGGCTACACCCTTGAAACAGCTCTGACTATGGGAACAGTGGTCAGAACACACATTCCAAGGACAGGAGAGGGGGAAGGAGACTCCCATTGTCCAGGTCCAGTTTGTGGGTCAACTGGCAATCATGTCCTCTTGATGTGTTAATTTCTGTATGCTGCACTTTGAAACATTTTGATATACTGTAGTATTTCTGGGGTGAAGCACAAGAATAGTTAGGAGATTTAAGGAGATGTCTTATGAGGAACTGGGAAGAAGCATAAGGAACAAATGATGTGATAGCCATTTCTTTTGAGAGCTCTCTTCAAATGTCTGAATAGCTGCTATCGAAAGGTAGAAGTTAAACTAATATATGTTAAAACAAGGTGAAATTTAACCCCATAGTAGGAAGAGTTGTCTTACCATTAGATTTTTTCAAAAGTGGCATAGGCTATTTTGGGCAATAGTGAGCTACCTATCAGCAATGGTTTAAAAAGTAGAAAAATTACTGACTGAAGATACTGTTAAGGGCATTAAGTTGTCTGATGGGGCCTGGGCTAAATTATTTTTTCATGTTAATGAGTTTATACATATTTTTGGTACCAAATAACATTAAAATTTATCCTCACGAAATGTTATTTTATTACTTTGCCCCTATCTTTACTTTGTCATGGCCTGTAATTCATATCATTTGCATACTTTATAAATGTTGTTTTTATGTTCCTGTTTAAGTTATTGATATAAACGTGGGCAGCAACATATTTAGGGGTCCAGTTGTTAACACTGGACAGCATGTGAAAGCCCATAAAGGAAACAATTATTGAATAGCATTTTACTATTTCATTCTACAAGATATTGTGGATGAATCTGTGCATTGATTTTGATCACAGTTCTTTGATCTACCACCTTATAATGCCATAGCAATCCAAAAGAAGGAGGCAAGGCAGAGGGAGGAAGGAAATTTGGTATGAGTACCTGAGCACGCTTGTGCTGTCGATGTGTTTACTTTCTGACATAGGACCAACAGGAAGCTGCAGCCTAGATTGAGGGGTAGGCTCAGGGTACAATGGGCTTTAAGTCTTGGTCTGCTAATGGGGAACAAATCATATAAGAAGAGTCCTGGGGCTAAGCAGTGATCATTCAGGGTGAAATGCATGAATGGTAAAGACAGGAATAGCCTGGACTGCAAAATGAAGCAGTGGTTTGAAGGAAGTTGAAATTGTAGGAGAATAGAGCATCCATATCTAGAAAATGACAGAAGCAAAATAGTGGGCACAGGGGGAAATGAATCAATTGGTCAGCTACAGAGTAGACAGACTGAAAGGAGGGTTCAGTTTGGGAGCTGAGTCCAAAACAACCTCATGAGCAAATCAGCCTCTGCTCCAGCATCCCCTGAGATATGGACTTGTTGGTCCTCAGAAGACTGAGAGTGTGGTCAATGGTAGACACTCAAAATTCTTTTCTGTAATTTTTGTCTGCAATATACTTTTCCTCCTTTTGGAGACTGATACTTTTGCATATTTCCAGTCCTAATTATCATCTTAAATAACTATAATTTTTCAAATATCCTAAACAGTGACATAGATTGCATTGCAAATTATTTCAGCCCATGAGATATAACTCATATGCACCTAGACATGTAAACAGTTTGGTTAAAAGATCCCACAGTATCCCCAAATCCCAAGACCTAAAAAGCTTTGAACCACTTAAGTTTTCTCTTAAAGTTTGTGCTAACTTCCTCTTTTAACCTGAACTGATGCAAGCCATTAGTTATGTCTCAATGCCACTACCACATCCCAGATGCCTCTGTTGAGAACAAATATTTTGTGGCATTTTTTTTTTCTATTTTGTGACTTTGAGTGTTATTGCACTAAGAAGTGATGTGATTAACAGTGAGAAGAAGAAAGGGAGCATCTGTCAATATCAGTCACATAGAGTTGTAGTTACTGTAGATGCTTCAGTGTGGTACAGCTATGAAGCATATTTTTGAAGGGTAGGGTAGCACGTAAGACTTAAAAATAGAGAAAGACAAGTTGTTGAAGGATTTTAGCGACCATGATAAATAAAAAACAATAAAACATAAAAATAAAATGCACATGGCAAAACCTGAAATAACCATTCACTTATCAAGTGAGTTTGACATTAGGAAAATATAGGTATTAATTGGTTTGTTGGTCATGAACAAGCTAGAATGCAACAAGCAAAACAGAAAATTGAAGATGAAAGGATGATTTAGAAAGTTGTCTACACAAAATTTAAGGAGTATCGTGGCATTAAGTTTCAGAAAATCTGTTGGAAAGGGGTTTACATAAATTATGATGCAGCTGAAAATTGCATTGATGGATTTGACAGAATATCTGGGGGAAAAAACCCTGCTTCCTGAGCAAGTTTATAATGCTAATGGACTGGTGCTCTGTTCCTACAAAAAACTTAAACATAGCCCAGGAGAGAACATCAACAGGGTAAGGTATGAGTGATAAATTTCCTAGAAGGCAACACTGTGGGCACACACCAACTGAAGATGGTGAGAATTGAGAAAGCCAGCATGAAATATTTGGAAGAGGTACACAGTTAATCTGTGTGTTACTATGTGGACAAGAAATATTTTCTAGCAGCATAAGCCCATTGCAATAATGCTATCATGGAAAAAAAATCTGGAAATTTTATCATTTTTGGACACAAATCTCTCTCTTGAACTTCTTGTAAAAAGAAATGTTTTGACATTTAATTTCTCTCAATGAGTCATTCAGCCCTGTGACTACAGAGTTTTACTCTGTCCCACTCCAAACTAATATAAATGACAATTGTGACACTTGTAGGAGAGGAAAAAAGTATTTTCTCTCCACCCATCTTAGATTTATTGGCTGGTGCCCTGTAAGTTAGACTGGCAAAAGACAAATTAGCTAGAGAAAAACAAAGAGGAATTTATTAACATGTGCATAGCACGGTACACATGGGAACACTCAGAGATGAGTAATTCAAAGGGGTAGTTAGAACTCTGGCTTATATAGCATCTTAACAAAAACAACACAAAACACAATAAATTTTTAGAGAATTGCCATGACAAAGGACTTTGAGTTTCTAAGTTGGCAAATTGTGGGAAGGTAAATATATGGGGGAACTAATCAAAGATAAGAGTTAGTTACTGAAGTTTGTTAGGCAAATTCCTTTGGTTCGGTCCCTGGGCTGAAGGGTAGTTTTGATTTTCCTGGTAGAGAGGGGAAGGAGGACACCTTTACAAAGGTATGTTCTGCTTTTAGGCAAATAGAGAGCAGAGAGCTTTTCTTGTATCTTTTTCTCCTCAATTGCCTTCAGCTCAAAATAATCCTTATGCCAAAATCACATATTTTGGGATGGCATATTCCACTACCCTTCACACCGATGTAGCCCTTTCTTTGAGACCCTCATGCAAACAGATATTGTAAACATTTATGGAATGTATAACACAAATCTAGTTAGTTTGTATCTGTATGTTTGAAACTTCAAAAAAATTAGAATTAAAAAGCAACAAAATGCTTATCATCTCTATCTCTATTTCATTTATTGTTTATTTCTATATACATAAACTGTAATGATATTCATAGTTTTTAATCTCACTTTTGGTGATTATTCCTACATTTTACTGGAGAAATTTTAATGTCATTGATTATGGGGTGTTGTCCCAGGCCCTGTTGTTGGTTTGTTTTGTTTTGTTTTGAATACATAGTATATACATATATTGCCTTTATAAAACCTAAAAAAAATTGAATTTTGAAATATTTCTGTCCTGACAGTTTTCAGACTTAAGCTGTATATATTTATCTATATAATTTTTTATTTATTGTCTCCCCACTAGATTATAAGCTCCACAAAAACAGAAACTATAACTGTTTCAATTTTATTACCAGCATATCTCTACATGCCTGGTAGGGGATAAATATCTACTTAAATTAAAATGGGATGTTACTCTTCAAGTTTTTCCTCTCTTATCGTAAGGTATAATGCCTCTTTATTCTGTTTTTCCACACCTAGTGTGAAGGCCATTCACATTCCTGAATGTGATTATTGGTTTGCTTCCTCTCAGACATCTGATGTCCCAAGATCCTTTTCCCTAAGCATCAGGCACATCCCTCACTTCCTTGTTTATCATCCAGCTGAGAATGTGAATTTAAAATTCTTGTTTTCTTTTCTCTTTGAATGCTTCACCCACCAAGTCTCAGATCATTTTGAGTGTTCACCTTTTAAAATAATTCATAGGTTAATGCCAATCTTTTGTGTGTATTCTTGGTTTTGTATCCCTCTTCCAAATTACTCGCATCAGTAAAAAATCTAAACTAATCATATACCCTCTGAGCAACTGCAGGACATCTTTGAATACTTTTGTTTTTCTCATGTACCATTTGCAATTGTGTAATCCCGATGCCATTTTTCAGAATCTTTTGTATAAGCCACATTCTTTCCCAAAGTCTCTTATCATGATACCATATTAATCTTTTCTTTAAACTATTTGAAATGTATGTTCCTAACCTGAAAAGAAAGCAGAGTAAATTGAGTTGTTCGCATTTACTAGGTATTACCTAGCTTTTACCAACAGTATCTCATTTAATCCTTATAATGACCTTAAAAGTTGGCATTCTTATTTTGCTGATGAAGAAATTAAAACTCAGAGAGATTAAATAAATTTTCCACATCTGTCTAACTCCAAAGTCACATACTCTTACTTCATTACACCATTTATACATCTAACCACATCTAGCTTTATCTGCTCATTATCATGAACACCTACCCAAGTTCCTGAACATTTGAATTAAACCTGTTTTATTTTGCTTGTTGAACAAAAGAATATCCTATATAAGGTTTATTTTTTGCATTATTTCTTTTGTCTTCTGTGAGATTGCAACTGTGAAAAAGTTATGAATTTCACAATTTTTTGTTTATTTTTCCAGTAGAGTTGAAACTTCTTGCCTCTGTTCAAGTTTTGGAAACTATATTTGGAATCTAGAAAAGGGAAAGTGAAGGTAGGAAACTTGTTGATTGTTGTTGATTGTCTATTATGGCAAATGCTATGCTAAGTACTTAATTTTTACTAATTCCTTCATTTTTTCATAAGATATTATATTCAACTGATGGTTCGTTTTCCTTTTCTTTCCACTTAATTGAATTAGCATTCATTTTTCAAATAAGCACAATTAGTCAAGTTCTCTTCCCACCATTGCCCCCACTTCCTCCTTCTCACACACATTCAATAAACAAGGCTACAGGAGAGAGAGAAAGTTATCTTTTACCCTATGTACCAAATATATTTGGAATTTCTGAAACTTGCAATGGAAAATAAAGGATTCTTGCTAAGGATTATTTATAATATTAAAGGTGATTTTTCAGGGGACTTGACAACAAGATGGTGGAATAGAAGGATGTGAGCTCACCCTTTCTTACAAAAACACCTAAATCACAACTAACTGCTGAACAACCATCAACAAAAATGCTGGAACCTACGAAAAAAGATACCCTACACCCAAAGACAAAGAAGAAGCCATAACAAAACGGTAGGAGGGGCACAATAACGATAAAATCAAATCTCATACCTGCTGGGTGCATGACCTATAAATTGGAAAATAATTATACCACAGAAGTTGTCCCACAGAAGTGAAAGTCCTGAGCCCCACGTCAGGCTTCCCAGCCTGGGGGTCTGGCAATGGTAGAAGAAGCCAGCAGAGAATCTGGCTTTGAAGGCCAGCAGGGTTTGATTGCGGGAATTCCACAGGACTGGGGGAAACAGAAGCTCCACTCTTGGAGGGCAAGCACTCTAGTGTGAACCAGGACCCAGGGAAAAAAGCAGTGACCTCATAAGAGACTGGGCCAGACCTGCCTGCTAGTATTGGAGAACCTCCTGCAGAGGTGGGGGGTAGCTGTGGCTCACGGCAGGCACAAAGACACTGGCAGCAGCAGCTCTGGTGTGAGCCCTCCTGGACCATTTATCCCCCAGGACCTAGCCCCACCCAACAGGCTGTATGATGCAGTGCTGGGAAGCCTCAGGCCAAACAACCAACAGGGCAGAAACACAGCCCCACCCATCAGCAGACAGGCTGCTTAAAGTATTCCTGAGCATGGCTCTGCCCACCAGAGGGACAAGACACAGCTCCACTCACAAGCAGGCAGGAACCCGGCCCTCCCACCACAAAGCCTCTACAAGCCTCTTAGACACCTTCATCAACCAGAGGGTAGACAGCAGCAGCAAGAAGAACTATAGCCCTGCAGCCTACAGAACAGAAACCATAATCACAGAAAGTTAGACAAGGTGAGATGGCAGAGGAATATGTCCCAGATGAAGGAACAAGATAAAACCCCCGAAGAAAAACTAAGTGAAGTGGATATAGGCAATCTACTACAAAAAGAATTCAGAGTAATGATAGTGAAGATGATTGAAGATCTCAGAAAAAGAATGGAGGCACAGATTGAGAAGACACAAGAAATGTTTAACAAAGACCTAGAAGAACTAAAACACAAACAGAGATGAACAATACAATAATTGAAGTGAAAAATACACTAGAAGGAATCAATAGTAGAATAACTGAGGCAGAAGAACAGATAAATGACTGGGAAGACAGAATGTTGGAAATCACTGCCATGGAACATAATAAAGAAAAAAGAATGAAAAGAAATGAAGACAGTCTAAGAGACCTCTGGAACAACATTAAATGCACCAACACTTGCAGCTTCTTTCTCAGGTCCTTCCTCTCTCTCTTCTCCTTCTGGTACCCCTGAGAAAATATTTGAAGACATAAGAGCTGAAAACTTACCTAACATGGGAAAGGAAACAGTCACCCAAGTCCAGGAAGCAAAGAGAGTCCAGGCAGGATAAACCCAAGGAGGAACATGCTGAGACACATAGTAATCAAACTGATAAAAATTAAAGAGAAAGAAAAATTATTAAAAGCAAAAAGAGAAAAACAACAAATAATATACAAGGGAACTCCCATAAGGTTATCAGCTGATTTCTCAGCAAAAACTCTGCAGGTCAGAAGGGAGTGGCAAGATGTATTTCAAGTGACAAAAGGGAAGAAGCTACAACCAAGAATACTGTACCAGCAAGAATCTCATTCAGATTCAGCAGAGAAATCAAAAGCTTTACAGACAAGCAAAAGCTAAGAGAATTCAGAACCACCAAACCAGACTTGCAACAATTGCTACAGGAAATTCTCTAAGCAGAAAAGAAAAGGCCACTACTAGAAACAAGAAAATTACAAATGGAAAAGCTAACTGGTAAAGGCAAACATAAAGGCAGGAAATCATCTGCACACAAATATGAATCAAAAGCAGGAAGTCTGAGAAGAGGAGGGCACAAATTCAGGATATTGGAAATGCATTTGAAATTAAAGACCAGCAAAACAAAACAATCTTGTTTTTACATACATTGCTATATCAAATACTCAGGGTAACAACAAACCAAAAATCTATAATAGATACACACACACAAAAAGAAATGGGAATCCAAACAAAACACTAAAGTTAGTCATCAAATCACAAGAGAAGAGAACAGAAGAGGAAGGGAAGAAAAAAGAACTACAAAACCAAATTCAAAACAATTAAGAAAATGGAAATGGGAACATACATATCGATAATTATCTTAAATGTAAGTGGGTTAAATGCTCCCACCAAAAGACACAGACTGGCTGAATGGATACAAAAACAAGACCAATATATATGCTGTCTACAAGAGACCCACTTCAGATCTATGGACACATACAGACTGAAAGTGAGGGGATGTAAAAAGGTATTCCATGCAAATGGAAATCAAAAGAAAGCTGGAGTAGCAATACTCATATGAGATAAAATAGACTTTAAAATAAAGACTGTTATAAGAGACAAAGAAGGACACTACATAATGATCAAGGGATCAATCCAAGAAGATATAACAGTTGTAAATATATATATACCTAACATAGGAGCACCCCAATATATAAGGCAAATACTAGCAGCCATAAAAAGAGAAATCAACAGTAACACAATAATATTGGGGGACTTTAACACCCCCTTTCATCAAGGGACAGATCATCCAGAGAGAAGATCAATAAGGAAACACAGGCCTTAAATGAAACTTTAGACCAGAGAGAATTAATTGGTAATTATAGAGCATTCCATCCAAAAGCAGCAGAATATACATTCTTCTCGAGCACACATGGAACATTCTCCAGGATTGACCACATTCTGGCCACTAAGGGAGCCTTGTTAAATTTAAGGAAATTGAAATCATATCAAGCATCTTTTCCAACCACAACGCTATGAGATTAGAAATAAATTACAGGGGAAAAAACGTAAAAAACACAAACACATGTAAGCTAAAAAAAAAGTTACTAAATAACCAAGAGGTCACTGAAGGAATCAAAGAGGAAATCAAAAAAATACCTAGAGACAAATTAAAATGAAAGCACAACAATCCTAAACCTATGGGATGTGGCAAAAGCAGTTCTGAAAGAGAAGTTTATAGCAATACAATCTTACCTCAGGAAACAAAATGACAAACAACCTAAACTTAAACCTAAATCAGCTGGAGAAAGAAGAACAATCAAAACCCAAAGTTTGTAGAAGGAAAGAAATCATAAAGATCAAAGCAGAAATAAATGAAATAGAAACAAAGAAAACAGTACCAAAGATGAATAAAATTAAAAGCTGGTTCTTTGAAAAGATAAACAAAATTGATAAACCTTTAGCCAGACTAATCAAGAAAAAAAAAGGGAGAGGGCTCAAATCAATAAAATCAGAAATGAAAAAGGAGAAGTTAAAATGGACTCCACAGAAATACAAAGGATAATAAGAGACTACCACAAGCAACCGTATGCCAATAAAATGGACAACCTGGAAGAAATGGACAAATTCTTAGAAAGGTATAACCTTCCAAGACTGAACCAGGAAGAAATAGAAAATATGAACAGACCAATCACAAGTAATGAAATTGAAACTGTGATTAAAAATCTTCCAACAAACAAAAGTCCAGGACCAGATGGCTTCACAGGTGAATACTAACAAACATTTAGAGAAGAGCTAACACCCATCCTTCACAAACTCTTCCAAAAAATTGCAGAGGAAGGAACACTCCCAAACTCATTCTACGAGGCCACCATCACCCAAAACCAGACATACCAAAACCAGACAAAGATACTACAAAAAAAGAAAATTACAGACCAATATCACTGATGAATATAGATGCAAAAATCCTCAACAAAATACTAGCAAACAGGGGCTTCCCTGGTGGCGCAGCAGTTGCGCGTCCACCTGCCGATGCAGGGGAACCGGGTTCGCGCCCCGGTCTGGGGGGATCCCGCGTGCCGCGGAGCGGCTGGGCCCGTGAGCCATGGCCG
>NC_041224.1:109579719-109580715 GCF_002837175.3 Physeter macrocephalus | reverse complement strand
ATTCTTTATTTTAAAGTCTATTTTATCTCATATGAGTATTGCTACTCCAGCTTTCTTTTGATTTCCATTTGCATGGAATATCTTTTTACATCCCCTCACTTTCAGTCTGTATGTGTCCCTAGGTCTGAAGTGGATCTCTTGTAGACAGCATAAATAGGGGTCTTGTTTTTGTATCCATTCAGCAAGCCTGTGTCTTTTGGTTGGAGCATTTAATCCATTCACATTTAAGGTAATTGTCAATATGTATGTTCCTATTACCGTTTTTTGAATTGGTTTGTATTTGTTTTTGTAGGTCTTTTCTTCTCTTATGTTTCCCACTTAGAGAAGTTCCTTTAGCATCTGTTGTACACCTGGTTTGGTGGTGCTGAATTCTCTTAGCTTTTGCTTGTCTGTAAAGCTTTTGATTTCTCTGTTGAATCTGAATGAGATATTTGCTGGGTAGAGTAATCTTGGTTGTACGTTCTTCCCTTTCATCACTTCAAATATATGGTGCCACTCCCTTCCGGCTTAGAGTGTTTCTGCTGAGAAATCAGCTGTTAACCTTATGGGAGTTCCCTTGTATATTATTTGTTGTTTTTCTCTTTTTGCTTTTAATAATTTTTCTTTGTCTTTATTTTTTGTTAATTTGATTACTATGTGTCTTGGTGTTTTTCTCCTTTGGTTTATTCTGCCTGGGACTCTCTGTGCTTCTTGGACCTGGGTGGCTATTTCCTTTCCCATGTTAGGGAAGTTTTTGACTATAACCTCTTCTAATATTTTCTTGGGTCCTTTACTCTCTCTCTTCTTCTTGTACCTCTATAATGTGAATGTTGGTGTGTTTAATGTTGTCCCAGAGGTCTCTTAGGCTGTCTTCATTACTTCTCATTCTTTTTTTTTATTCTGTTCCACAGCAGTTAATTCCACCATTCTGTCTTCCAGGACACTTATCCATTCTTCTGCCTCGGTTTTTCTGCTATTGATTCCTTCTAGTGTATTTTTCATTTCAGTTATTGTATT
>NC_041224.1:109578002-109579219 GCF_002837175.3 Physeter macrocephalus | reverse complement strand
TGAGATTAGAAATAAATTACAGGGGAAAAAACGTAAAAAACACAAACACATGTAAGCTAAAAAAAAAGTTACTAAATAACCAAGAGGTCACTGAAGGAATCAAAGAGGAAATCAAAAAAATACCTAGAGACAAATTAAAATGAAAGCACAACAATCCTAAACCTATGGGATGTGGCAAAAGCAGTTCTGAAAGAGAAGTTTATAGCAATACAATCTTACCTCAGGAAACAAAATGACAAACAACCTAAACTTAAACCTAAATCAGCTGGAGAAAGAAGAACAATCAAAACCCAAAGTTTGTAGAAGGAAAGAAATCATAAAGATCAAAGCAGAAATAAATGAAATAGAAACAAAGAAAACAGTACCAAAGATGAATAAAATTAAAAGCTGGTTCTTTGAAAAGATAAACAAAATTGATAAACCTTTAGCCAGACTAATCAAGAAAAAAAAAGGGAGAGGGCTCAAATCAATAAAATCAGAAATGAAAAAGGAGAAGTTAAAATGGACTCCACAGAAATACAAAGGATAATAAGAGACTAAATTGCCAACAAACAAAAGTCCAGGACCAGAGGGTTTCAGGGCCAAATTCTATCAAACACTTAGAGAAGAGTTAACACCTATCCTTCTGAACCTATTTCAAAAAATTGCAGTGGAAGGAATACTCCCAAACTCATTCTACCACCATCACCCTGATACCAAAACCAGACAAAGATACCACAAAAAAAGGAAATTACAGACGAATATCACTGATGAACATAGACACAAAAATCCTCAACAAAATACAAGCAAACAGAATCCAACAACACATTAAAGGATCATACACCATAATCAAGTGGGATTTATCCCAGGGATGCAAGGATTTTTCAATATCTGCAAATCAATCAGTGTGATACACCACATCAACAAATTGAAGAATAAAAACATATTATCTCAATAGATGCAGAAAAAGTTTTTGACAAAATTCAACACCCATTTATGATAAAAACTCTCCAGAAAGTGGGCATAGACGGAAAATACCTCAACATAATAAAGGCCATATATGCAAATCAAAACTACAATGAGGTATAACCTCATACCAGTTAGAATGGGCTTCATCAGAAAATCTACAAACAACAAATGCTGGAGAGGGTGTGGAGAAAAGGGAACCCTCTTGCACTGTTGGTGGGAATGTAAATTGATACAGCCACTATGGAGAACAGTATGGAGGTTCCTTAAAA
>NC_041224.1:109576228-109577696 GCF_002837175.3 Physeter macrocephalus | reverse complement strand
AAAGAGAAAAACAAATATCGTATATTAATGCATATATGTGGAATCTAGAAAAATGGCACAGATGAATCGGTTTACAAGGCAGAAATAGAAACACAGATATAGAGAACAAACGTATGGCCACCAAGAGGTGAAAGAAGGGGGCAGGGGGTGGTGGCTGTGGGATGAATTGGGAGATTGGGATTGACATATATACACTAATATGTATAAAATAGATAACTAATAAGAACCTGCTATATAAAATGGGTTCCCTTTTCTCCACACCCTCTCCAGCATTTACTGTTTGTATATTGTTTTGATGGTGGCCATTCTGACTGGTGTGAGGTGATATCTCATTGAAGCTTTGGTTTGCAATTCTCTAATAATTAGCAATGTTGACCATTTTTTCATGTGCTTCTTGGCCATCTGTATGTCTTCTTTGGAGAAATGTCTATTTAGGTCTTCTGCCCATTTTTGGATTGGGTTTTTGTTTCTTTGGTATTGAGCCACATGAGCTGTTTGTAAATTTCAGAGACTAATCCCCTGTATGTTGTTGCATCATTCAAAAATATTTTCTCCCATTCTGAGGGTTGTCTTTCCATCTTGTTTATAGTTTCCTTTGTTGTGCAAAAGCTTTTAAGTTTCATGAAGTTCCATTTGTTTATTTTTGTTTTTACTTCTGTTACTCTAGGAGGTGGGTCAAAAAAGATCTTTCTGTGATTTATGTCAAAGAGTGTTCTGCCTATATTTTCCTCTAAGAGTTTCATAGTGTCCGGTCTTACATTTAGTCTTTAATCCGTTTTGAGTTTATTTTTGTGTATGGTGTTAAAGAGTGTTTTAATTTCATCTTTTTACATGTAGCTGTCCAGTTTTCCCCACACCATTTATTGAAGAGACTGTCTTTCCTCCATTGTATAGTCCTGCCTCCCTTGTCATAGATCAATTGACCATAGGTGCATGGGTTTATTTCTGGGCTTTCTATCCTGCTCCATTGATCTATATCTCTGTTTTTGTGCCAGTACCATACTGTTTTTATGACTGTAGATTTGTAGTATAGTCTGAAGTCAGGGAGTCTGATTTCTCCGTTTTTTTCCCTCAAGAGTGCTTTGGCTATTCGAGGTCTTTTGTGCCTCCATACTAATTTTAAGATTTTTTTTTTTGTAGATATGTAAAAAATGCCATTGGTAATTTGATAGGGATTTCACTGAGTCTGTAGATTGCTTTGGGTAGTATAGTCATTTTCACAATATTGATTCTTCCAATCCAAGAACATGGCATAACTCTCCATCTGTTTGTGTCATCTTTGATTTCTTTCATCAGTGTCTTATAGTTTTCTGAGTACAGATCTTTTACCTCCTTTAAGTAGGTTTATTCCTAGGTATTTTATTTTTTGTTGCAATGGTGAAGGGGATTGTTTCCTTAATTTCTCTTTCTGATCTTTCATTGTTAGTGTATAGGAATGAAAGAGATTTCTGTGCATTAATTTTGTATC
>NC_041224.1:109574410-109575959 GCF_002837175.3 Physeter macrocephalus | reverse complement strand
CGGCCATGGCTCACGGGCCCAGCCGCTCCGCGGCACGCGGGATCCCCCCAGACCGGGGCGCGAACCCGGTTCCCCTGCATCGGCAGGTGGACGCGCAACTGCTGCGCCACCAGGGAAGCCCCTGTTTGCTAGTATTTTGTTGAGGATTTTTGCATCTATATTCATCAGTGATATTGGTCTGTAATTTTCTTTTTTTGTAGTATCTTTGTCTGGTTTTGGTATGTCTGGTTTTGGGTGATGGTGGCCTCGTAGAATGAGTTTGGGAGTGTTCCTTCCTCTGCAATTTTTTGGAAGAGTTTGTGAAGGATGGG
The DNA here is from genome assembly GCF_002837175.3 of Physeter macrocephalus. NCBI lineage: Eukaryota > Metazoa > Chordata > Mammalia > Artiodactyla > Physeteridae > Physeter > Physeter macrocephalus. The sequence continues at coordinate 109,575,648 of NC_041224.1, read as the reverse complement.
TGTTAGCTCTTCTCTAAATGTTTGTTAGTATTCACCTGTGAAGCCATCTGGTCCTGGACTTTTGTTTGTTGGAAGATTTTTAATCACAGTTTCAATTTCATTACTTGTGATTGGTCTGTTCATATTTTCTATTTCTTCCTGGTTCAGTCTTGGAAGGTTATACCTTTCTAAGAATTTGTCCATTTCTTCCAGGTTGTCCATTTTATTGGCATACGGTTGCTTGTGGTAGTCTCTTATTATCCTTTGTATTTCTGTGGAGTCCATTTTAACTTCTCCTTTTTCATTTCTGATTTTATTGATTTGAGCCCTCTCCCTTTTTTTTTCTTGATTAGTCTGGCTAAAGGTTTATCAATTTTGTTTATCTTTTCAAAGAACCAGCTTTTAATTTTATTCATCTTTGGTACTGTTTTCTTTGTTTCTATTTCATTTATTTCTGCTTTGATCTTTATGATTTCTTTCCTTCTACAAACTTTGGGTTTTGATTGTTCTTCTTTCTCCAGCTGATTTAGGTTTAAGTTTAGGTTGTTTGTCATTTTGTTTCCTGAGGTAAGATTGTATTGCTATAAACTTCTCTTTCAGAACTGCTTTTGCCACATCCCATAGGTTTAGGATTGTTGTGCTTTCATTTTAATTTGTCTCTAGGTATTTTTTTGATTTCCTCTTTGATTCCTTCAGTGACCTCTTGGTTATTTAGTAACTTTTTTTTTAGCTTACATGTGTTTGTGTTTTTTACGTTTTTTCCCCTGTAATTTATTTCTAATCTCATAGCGTTGTGGTTGGAAAAGATGCTTGACGTGATTTCAATTTTCTTAAATTTACAGAGGCTTGATTTGTGACCCAAGATGTGATTTACCCTGGAGAATGTTCCATGTGTACTTGAGAAGAAAGCGTAATCTGCTGTTTTCATATGGAATGTCCTATAAATATCAATTAAATCTATCTGGTCTGTTGTGTCATTTTAACCTTGTGTTTCCTTTTTAATTTTCTGTCTGGATCATCTGTCCATTGTTGTAAGAGAGGTGTTAAAGTCCCCCACTGTTATTGTGTTACTGTCAATTTCCCCTTTTATGGCTGTTAACATTTGCTTTAGGTATTGAGGTGCTCCTATGTTGGGTGCATATATATTTATAATTGCTATAACTTTTTCTTGGATTGATCCCTTGATCATTATGTAGTGTCCTTCCTTGTCTCTTGTAACATTCTTTATTTTAAAGTCTATTTTATCTCATATGAGTATT
>NC_041224.1:109549460-109573562 GCF_002837175.3 Physeter macrocephalus | reverse complement strand
ATCTCTGTTTGTTTGTTCTTTAATTCTTCTAGTTGTTTGTTCTTTAATTCTTCTAAGTCTTTGTTAAACATTTCTTGCATCTTCTTGATCGTTGCCTCCTTTCTTTTTCTGAGGTCCTGGATCATCTTCACTATCATCATTCTGAATTCTTTTTCTGGAAGGTTGCCTATCTCCACTTCATTTATTTGTTTTTCTGGGGTTTTATCTTGTTCCTTCATCTGGTACTTAGACCTCTGCCTTTTCATTTTGTCTGTCTTTCTGTGAATGTGGTTTTCATTCCACAGGCTGCAGGATTGTAGTTCTTCTTGCTTCTGCTGTCTGCCCTCTGGTGGATGAGGCTATCCAAGAGGCTTGTGCAAACTTCCTGATGAGAGGGACTGATGGTAGGTAGAGCTGGGTGTTGCTCTGGTTGGCAGAGTTATGTAAAACTTTTATCCACTTGTCTGCTGATGGATGGGGCTGAGTTCCTTCCCTGTTGCTTGTTTGGACTGAGGTGACCCAGCACTGGAGCCTACAGGCTCTTTGATGGGGCTAATGGTTGACTCTGGGAGGGCTCATGCCAAGGAGTACTTCCCAGAATTTCTGCTGCTAGTGTCCTTGTCCCCATGGTGAGCCACAGCACCCCCTGCCTCTGCAGGAGACCCTCCAACACCAGCAGGTATATCTGGCTCTCTCTCTTATGGGGTCACTGCCCCTTCCCCCTGGGTTCTAATGAACACACTACTTTGTGTGTGCCCTCCAAGAGTGGAGTCTCTGTTTTCCCCAGTCCTGTCAAAGTCCTGCAATCAAATCCTTCTAGCCTTCAAAGTCTGATTCTCTGGGAATTCCTCCTCCCATTGTTGGACCCCCAGTTTGTGAAGCCTGACATGGGGCTCAGAACCTTCACTCCAGTGGGTGGACTTTTGTGGTATAATTCTTCTCCAGTTTGTGGGTCACCACTCAGCGGTTATGGTATTTGATTTTATAGTGATTGCGCCTCTCCTACCATCTCATTGTGGCTTCTCCTTTGTCTTTGGATGTGGGGTATCTTTTTTGGTGAGTTCCAGTGTCTTCCTGTTTATGACTGTTCAGCAGTTAGTTGTGATTCCAGTGCTCTCTCAAGAGGGAGTGAGTTCATGTCCTTCTACTCTGCCATCTTGAACCAATCTCTCTAGACGATGTGACATATTTCCATTGTAACATTATAGACATAAATCTCATGTCACTAAGTTTAAGAGGATATTAGGTAAAATTTGCCTTCTTCTTCAAAATTTCAAATTGACTTTGTTACCTCATCATTGCGTGACATGTAGTCAAAGACAATAAAAAATATATATATTTTTTTCCTACTAGATGTCTTAATAGTGTTACCTGAGAATATATGGAAAAATACTATACTAGTATATTCTGTCACAGGTATTGTCCTCCATTACACCTAATGTTTCAGGTTTATTTATTAATGTAATGCATTTTTCCATATACCAGTCAACTCCATTTAAAGTCTTTGATCAATTGGGCAACTTGCTTGGCAACCACATATTCCCCAGTGTTCCTTCTGTGCTTTCTCTCATAGCTGGGAAATGATTTCACTTTTAGGAAGATAAAGCTCTAATGAGCCCTTAGGAATCTTTGTTCAAAGATGTCCAGTCTACTAGAGATCAGCTAAGAAGGTGTCTGAAATGTGAATTACTTACTGATTAGAAGCCAACACTAAATTTTTTTTTTTCTATTTCTTGAGGTCACAAATCAAATTCAAGCTATGTTTTAAACTCCACCCAACACCAAAGCCCTTTTTTTTAAACAAGGCCATTTTTTTTCATTCTTTTTTGCTGAGAAGACTATTTCAGAATAATGGATTCATGGCTTTCAAACTCTATGGTGAATGCAAAAATAATGCTTTAATAAACCTTGATCATTTGCAAACAATATACCATTAGATGGTTTAAATAATGCACTTGGTGACTCCCCTAGTCTAAGCTGTGTTTTATAGACAATGTGATTATTACTGATGGTACCTGGATTATTAGAACTTAAAAGATTTCTAAGCACTTTATAAATACAAATTTTTAAAGCATTTTAAGCAGTTTGAAAGTTTAAAAATACAAAGAATACAAAACAGTAGTGAGTTAACCTCTTTAGCTCTTCTTCTCGTTGAATTGTAGAAAAATTTCAGCTTTTAATTAGCTGACAAATATATGAGAAAATCCATAATCATATATACCTTGAAATTCTCTCTCATTTGACAGAAAGCAACACCAGCTGAGATGCTATTTAGACAAGATGGATCTTAGTTTGAATGAGCAATTGTTTCTTGTGTTTGTGAGGATACATCACCAAATCTATATCCTGACTTGTGCCTCCACTCCCGGAGGGAGAATCCTTCTTAGGAAATCTTCATTGCTTAATGGAAAGAAAGAAAGTAAGGGAAGGAAGGAAGGAAGGAAGCAAGGAAGGAAGGAAGGAAGGAAGGGAGGATTAAATTAATTAAACTAGGAAGCCATTTGATTGATGTGGCTCTAATGCCTTGGCAGCCTTGTAAGAAGCCCAAAATCTAAACTTGTGCCAATGAAAAATTAGCATTTGCCATCTACCTCTACAAGGATTAAATAATGAGCTGCTGCAACCACTGACCTTCAACACACCCTGAAAGGAGTTCAGGGTAGAGATCAGGAATGAGGCACTCTGTACTCTGAGAAGAACTGGCAGTACAGGCCTTTAGATATTTTCAGGAGAAGATTTTATGAGCCCAATGCTTGCATCTCCTCATATCTAGAAAAGCACTAAAATCATTGACAGTGACATCTGCTTCTCGTGACTAGCAGCAAGCCTCTGCCAAAATGTGTACTTGACTGCATGTACCCCCTTCACTAAAATCATATGTAACACTGATCTTCCCCCCTACCTCTTTGGAGCAGTTTCTCAGAGCTATCTGAAAAGTTGTCTCCTGGGCTATAGGCCTCATTTTGCCCCAAATAAAACTTAACTCACAACTCTCATGTTGTGCATTTTGTTTCAGTCGACACTTGTAAATGGCTCAGGGTTAAGAAACTGAAACCCATATGGACAACCAATCACAAACAGCTAACTTGGCTTTAAGCTACAGTCAATCAATAATTTCCTTACTTTGCTTCTACCTTTTCTTTATGGAAAGTCTCTCCCTGAACCTGTATAGGTGGTGACCTCCTAACCACTTCTGGTTTGGCACTGCCCAATTAGAATTGATATTTACTCAAATAAACTCTTAAAATTTTTAATATGCCTCAGTTTATCTTTTAACAGAAGTTAGGAAGGAAGTAAGATAGATAGTTAGGAAGGATGAGAGCCCAAGAGAGAAAGGGAGAGGGGATGAAGGGAGGGGGGGGATCATTAAAAAAATAACAAAAATCCTAATGTATTTTGCTCCTCTGCATATTCTAGGTAGAAAAGGATTGTTACCTGTGTCATTAACAAAGGAAGTCTCCATTATTTCGTCAGTTTCATTTTCATGTTAATGGATGTTATTTAAAAGTTTCAGGGAACTCAGAGAGTTTAGTGTCATCTGAGTTTAGGCTGAAATACCTTAAATTGACTAGTTTGTAAAGCTACTGCAGTTTAAACTAATACTACTGGTTGGTTCATCATATGTAAAAGAGATACAGATCTCCCTGAAAGCTTCCATTTTTCTTTCCTCCTTTTGCTTAAGGAACTGAATAGAAACTTTAAAGTTTAAATTAAAAGAATCTTCTCTCATTCAATTTGGAGGTGGCAAATTGGAGATTGCTTAGTCTAGAGAACTTTCAAAGGCTTGATACCTAAATGTATTCTTTGGGTGGATTTTTTCCTGATGATGTGACATCATTTGAATACACTGAAGCCTCATCATTTACCAGGTTGGTAATAATTTTTATACAAAAATAGGCCTCCATAGGAATGAGGCTTGAACCAATAACAAGCAACAGTGCTTCCTTTGTGATAAATTGACACTAAAGCCCAATCCTGAAAATCTCTTATATTATTTAGAGGAGCAATGATCAAAGACAGAAGAGAAAAAATAGCTGGCAGCCTCATATATTCTCCACTGATACTGAGATAGTGTCAGTAATAGGGAATGCGGTTACTACCGGGGAGAGCAGCTTTAAACCTCACATTCATATATCTTCTGGAAAAGTCAGGGGTAGGAGTGGAAAAAAAAAATCAGGACAGTTTCTCTGTGAAGTTCTTTAAACCAAGCTATGCAAATTGCTGCTCCCCAGTAGGACAGAGGCAAATACAAATTTAGGTAGGATAAAACAATAGAATTGGAATGTCCCTGGAATGCTGATGGGAATGATAAGAAAATGCTAAGGGTTAGCTAATGAGGGTGGTTTCAATCCAGGGAGAATCTAGTCACTACTATTTCCAATTTATACAACATTCTGTTGTCAGGCTAATCTTCCTAAAGTCCGGTTTTCTCCACATCACTTTTTGTTTGAAATTCCCTGTGCTTCCCCATTGCTTATAGGCTCTCGTGTTGCAGGACATCTCCACCAAATCACTGGACACGTTAAAAACTGATGACCAACCAAATTTAAATCCCATGATATAAAAAGTTTATTGACAACTATCTATACCTATAGCTTCCTAAAAAATTAAACAGTTATAGCTAATATAACATATACCATTCTAGCCGATCTTAATCATTATCAATAAAGTATTAATTCATTTATATATATGCATTTTTCATTATAAAACAAACACTTTCTTTTCGGATAAGGCAAAAAGTTCAATGATCCAACCCTCCATAGTATGTATATGGCAGTGCCTCAACTAAAACACATATTTCCAGTTTATTCTTCCATATATATTGCAGCTTGATGATTATTTGCATTAACTAGATCCATTCAATTACATGTTTTCTCAGCAATCTTACAAAGGTTTCATCCACGTTTATGCTTCTTAAACCTTTTAAGCATTCAAATAAATAAATAAAAGTTTGAAAATGTATGCAGATTTTATATATGATATTAAGTTAAATTTACATAAACATATAAATAACGTAAGGTCAGAGAAATCTTAAGTCATAAATTGGAAGATAGATAATTTTGTTTAGACTGTATTGTACCACTTTTGTGCTTATATCATAACATAATAACTAAGCTTTTATTAAAACAAAGGGCAGAGGAGCATACATATGTGTGTATGTGTATACATCTGTATCTATCTAACTGTGGGTAGATAATGTATATTCTACTTTTCCTTCTTTCCTTCCTTCATTCCTTTTTGTCAGTTGCACTGAAAGTGAAAATTTAGGATGATTCATGACTTGCAATTTGTCCTTAAACAATCTAGTCCAAGTATATCTTTCCAACTTAATGCTACTACTTTTCTTTTTTTTGGGAATACTCTCTTATTGTCTGCCAGGGGGAATAAACATTTTCATATTGATCTCCTCTTTTTAAGTATAACTAATAACTGTATAACTTTCCCCTCCTCACTTCTATTTTTTCTTTTTTTTAAATGCTACTACTTTTCTATGCAAGCTTTTGAGTGCACAATCTCATCACTACAGGACAATCTTCCTGTTTCTCCACCTTGCTTATATTGTTTTTCCCATAACCGTACCTAACCCTCTGTTTACTCTTTCCAGAACTACCTGCTCTATCTTAGTCATGTCTGTCATGCTCTAGTCTCATATAACCCTTCTTTGATCTCCTGAAACCACGATATCCAACCCATCTTACACTTAATCAGAATCACGTGCATGTCTTTTGCTGGTGGCTTGCTCTGTCATGCAACTATCCATGCCGTTACCTCCTGCCTCCTCGACTATATTATAAATCTCAGGAGCACAGAAACATGGGCATCCCACTTTCATAGTACCTAGTGACAATTTGATAGCTCGTGCAGAGTAACTGTTGTAGGAGTAAATGACTGATAGAGCAGAAATAAACTTGCCAGGTCATCTGGGGGATAATCAGAGGTTTTAGATTTTTTTTTTGATGTAGTTTTTTTTTTGTTTTGTTGTTGTTGTTGTTGTTGTTTTTAGAATAAGGAAAAAGAAAGCAAAAGGAGAGGACTACTGCCTCTGACATCATGAACATGTTCTAGGGCTTTGCTGGAGGTACTATCCAGGCTCCTAGCTGAAACATCTGTCAACATAGCTATATTAATCATACCACTGTTCTGGATTTTATTTTCTTATACTGAAAGCTGAATGAGAGCATGGTCCTCCTAAGAGGACCATGTGAAGAGTATTACTTTGCAAAAAGTAAGGAGAAAGAAGGGATGTAGAAGGCTCAAAAAAAACTAACTTGACAATTTGGGGTTCATTGTGTAAGGCGTAAAACCACTTTCCTACCTAAATTGAGAAGGTTCAAATGATTTCTTTGCTTCTCTAGTCAACTTGAGCTCCCTTATTGAGTATGAATACCTCCTGTTACCTGCTATGAATATAGAATTGCCTTCTCAGCAATAGGTAGACCCACCAGAGTTATAGCCCTGAGGATATAAGAGGGATTGTGGCACACTTGGGAATCCAGAAGAAGAATCTTCTGAAGTTACTGCTCTCCTAGTACAGAAACCAACTTAGAAGGTGACTGGGTGAGGGCAGCCCTCATAATGGATTTTCTCTTCAGTCAAGATAGTGCTAATAGTAGGAAGGTCTTGGTTGCTTGGTTTTGCTTTGTTTTTGATAAAAGTAAGTATTTTGGGCACTGCAGATAGTGGAAAGGTGGTTGAAGGAGCTCAGCCACAGTAGCGAGGTCGGCTGAAAAGGGCAGCAGGGACTGCAACTCATTGTAAGCAGTTTCTAATGCCCAACAGGCTCCCCTGGGTGTCCCTGTTTTGTTGGCTTTGAATGAGGCAGAACATTGTTTTCCAAAAGTACTCCCACTTTCATTATGATCATCATTGTCATTATCATCATTATTGCTATTCTCTGAATCACCCATCAGAGCAAACTTTCACATATTGATAGTGCCTGAATATAAGCACTTTAGTTACTTTCTCAAAACAAGAGTCTGCAGGGTCACCCCGTCTTTGTAACTTTGTAGGCAGGGGCCTTCCAATTACAGACAGATGTTCTGAAATTACCTTTGTGCTCTATTCACAAACCACATAGATGCATTTTTCTCATTAAATGTAATTCCATGGTGAGAGAAAGGCAAAGTGGCATATATATATTAGCCCATAAAAAAATAAAGCCATACTCAGAATGTCCTAATTCACTAGAAAAAAATTGGATAAAATTGACAAAAGTTGGGGTATTATGGGAGCAGATATGTTCCACTGAAGGCCAAGGTGTTTCTGCACACCCCAACATTTCAAATCAGGTGTTTATTGCTTAAAACATGTCTGGGAAAATTAATGAGGTAAGTTATTACCCACCATGTCTGCAGTTTTCCCATTACCAGCTATAAAAGCAGGTAGCAATCTCACTCTACCTTGCAGGCATCATTCATTATAAATTATTTGCTTTCAACCATGAATGGAATACAATGATAGGAAAAGTACCAAAGAAGGTCTTCATTGTGTTTTATTAGGACACAAAAACGGTAGCATTGAGCATCCATGTTACATTTTGAATTCAAGTGATTAATTGGTGACTAGATCCTTGGTGTTATCTGAAAGCAGACTGGTTTCTTTCATTTTCTTATATTTTTTAAAACTAAGAGCCTGAGGCATACTCTCCTATCTAGGACAGTAACTCATATTATTTTATGACCTAAGAGGTATCTTCATTTGTGTCTTGCCTCAGCCCTGCTTTTGTTCCAACCAACTGTTGTTGAGGATAAAAGGTAGGGGTGGGGAGAAAGTGTGCCTTGTGGTTAACTCTGCTCCTGACCTGTCAGAGAGAATCAAAAGATAGATTTATGCTCCCTAGTACCATGCTTGGTCATAGATCCAGATGCCTCTTGGAGGACAGCAAAAATCACCGTCTATTGATGGCTGTCTGTGATCATGCAGGAGTCTTTAAGATGGCCAGTCTATGACCATGAGTGAAAACTGCAGTGACCAATCATGTAAGCACCTCAACTTAGATCCAAATAATATTTGTACATATAGATGAACTTCATACATGATTACCAGATTTCTTACTTATCCCTGTTATTTAAGTCTAGACTTAAACTTTTGTATCATATTTGATTAAAGTACATGATTGTTCCACATAGGACTCCTAGGTGAAATAGGCAAGACTCTGAGACCAATAATTAGTCATATGGAGATAACTGAGGAGGCTGCAAAGATCATGGAGCACAAAAGTTCCTCAGGATACTGCTTGTGATGTGTTGTGAAATACTAACAGTTTGACATTTTTAAATAGGGCAAAAGAAATAATTACTCAAAGAGCTTACCAAAATTAAGTGCAGGACTAATTAAGGCTAGCTTGACTGTTATTGATATAATTTCCTCTTACGTGAATATAACCCCCACAGGCAGTAGGGGTGCCTGATGGATGTTCTCCTTAGGAAACGTGTGGTCATTTCTGATAAGCATAGGCAACACAACATCACTTATTCTTATCAAAGCTCCCCAAGCAGGAAAAATTAAGAGATAGGGATTACCATTTAATCTGCAAGAACTGGGATCTCTATTCAGCAGTACTTACAATATATGTACTTGAATATTTTACTATGCTTAAAATCTTGAAATTTCCAAGTATAAAAATTGCTGCTAGTTTTCTTAGAGTACCTGCTAGTTTTTTTTGGTAGTAACAACTTACTCTTAAATAGATCTCCACCTTGGAACTGGATTCTTAATGACTAGAATACATTATATCTCTGTACCAGAGGTGGTTTGTGAAGGAATAAAATATTGTGATGAACAGAAATGCATTCTAATGTCTCTTTTTCTGGTTCATTTGCTCATTCAACAAGTTATCATCATCTTTGCACCATACATTTTGCCAGGATTTCAGGTTATATAGCTTACCTTAGTTAGCTTAAGGTAGGTTTCACTCTAATAACAATGAACCACTAAAAGTCTTAGATGCCTTTAATTGCAAAGGCTTATTTGTTGCTTATGTATTTTTAAAGGTTGGCTTTGACTCTGCTCCATGTCACTCTTCATTTTGCAATTTAGGCTGAAGGAGCAACCCCTCTCCACTCATGCCCGTCTCATTGTAGTGGGGAAATAGCAATGGCAGAATCATGCAGTGGCTTTTAAAATTTCTGCTTGGAAGTGACACATGTTACATTAACTCACATTTCATTGGCCACATTGGTCACATCTACAAGCCAATTGTCAATGAGGTGGAAAGAATAATTCTTCTGTCAAGAGGTCCTGAAAATGAGTGGCAGGGGATATTTTTGACAATAATATGATTTACAACACTGCCTAAGGGAACTTATAGTCTAGATGGAAAGCTGAAAGTTATGACACAGAAGTGCTACAGGGCATGCAACAAACAGAGTTCTGTATTAGCGTCTGTTAAGGTTTTACACCTTGTTCCCTAGTAAACATTGCAAATATGTGCTCTGTTGGTAAATGTTTCTGTTTTTCTCATACTGAGTGAAGGCAGACATTTGCCAAAAGGAAACCAATTTAAGCCAGATTTCATGATACAAATATAGGGTTTAGAAATGTGGATCAGATGAATAGTGACTTCTCCATTACCAGGCCACATTGACTGAATGTCCAATTCAATTGATTGTGCAGATATTGACCATCTGGATCACAGAAAGAAAAAGCTCTAATTTAATGGAAAAAAAATGACTGATTCAATAGTCACATATCAATACAGCCTCTTGATCATCCAATAACTATAGATCTCCTTAAAATCTGAATGAAAAGGGCAAAGAAGTGGAAGCATATTAAAATTTTCATGAGGTCCCTCCCTGACTTTTATTAGGCCAGTGTTGGTTTGCTTTTGGCTCAGGCCTTTGTACCAGTTCATCCAATTCCAGATGGATACATATCACACACTCAAGTCTAAACCTCATCTGAGAATTTTCATCTAATTTCATTTAATATGAAATGCCTCTAACATCTAATAATATTTGATAATATTCAGTTGCCCAAAGGGGCTGATTGTTAACTTCTCTGAAAACTTGTGATTCAGCTTAGTCATCCTTAGAATTTATATTGTCAGTAAGTATATCATATAAATAATTCAACTGTTAAGAAAAGATAGAATCTGTGAAAATGGTGGAATTTGCAAAGCTTTCATTATCACGTTTAACATTTGATGAGCTCTTAAAACTGAATACAAAGCACAAAAGATTCATTGCTTAATGAAGGCTATTTAAAAAAATAAGTATAATACAGTTCTTACACTTTGCTTGAAACTAAAATTGCAAGTAAAATTCAGGTTTCTTATAGGAGAGGAAATTGAATGACCATTTTGATAAACTGATTAAATAGATTTGAAAGGTAATAGGTATATAGGGTGACCCTGTGTTATTATTGAAGGAAAAGTGACTGAAAGACAGGGGGCATGAACTACACACAGCTCTTCCTTCAGTGAAATGTGCCTCAGAGCAATAACTTGCTGCTGCCAGATATTCTGAATTTTGAAACTGAATGATGTGGGTCAAGTCCTGGTAAATTTGCTGGAAATCATATTATTTTCTTTCTTCTTTCCTTCATTGATTGAAGTATAATGATTGAAATACTAAATATTTAAGAGAAAAAGTAGGTACTGGATAATGTATTAATAAAACAACCCTGCTCTCAGGAGTTTGTTCTCAACTAACAAAGAAAAAATGAACAAATTGTTGTAGTGGGTTCCATGAAAGAAATAAAGCCCTGATACCTAGAAATCTACATGGGTAGTGAAGGATGTCTTCTCTGAGGAAGTCAATTGTCCAGGTCTAAAGAATGAAAATTGGGGACAAAGAGTGTTGCCAGCAGAGAAAACAGCTTCAGCCATGTAAAGGGTTTTTGCATCTTGGTCTTTCTCCCATCAATCAAAACCAGAAGGACACAAGTGGAATATTACAATGAGTTTAAAAAAATGTTTGTCAAACCATTAAGTCACTTCATACAGTATAGACAGGAAGTAGGATGGTAGTGGCCTAAGAGTTTGGGCTTTGGACAAAGCCAAATAAATACTCTCCATGTTTTAATACAAGCTGCTATTTGTTGTAGTGGGTTCCATGAAAGAAATAAAGCCCTGATACCTAGAAATCTACATGGGTAGTGAAGGATGTCTTCTCTGAGGAAGTCAATTGTCCAGGTCTAAAGAATGAAAATTGGGGACAAAGAGTGTTGCCAGCAGAGAAAACAGCTTCAGCCATGTAAAGGGTCTGGATTTTATTCAAGTGCAATGGAAAGCCATTGACAAGTTTATAGGCAGGGAAGTAAGAGGAGGTGATTTATGTTTAGAACAATTGATCTGGCTGTTGTTGGAAGAATGAGTTATAGAAGGGTAAGAGTAAAGGCAGGGAGATACAGTGGGGGAAACTGCACTGGTCTGGGCAAGATGTGATGAGAGACTGGACTAGGAATAATGAGAGTGGAGATCAAGGCAGGCAAATGGATTTCAAATACCTTTTGCAGGAGGAAACATCAGTATTTGCTGGTAGTTGGATATACAGAATGATGCAGAGGGAGGCATTAAGAATATCTGTAGCCTTCTGGCTTGAACAGTTGGGTAGATGGTGCCCTACAGTGAAAAGATGAGGTCTGGGAAAGAAATCAGTGGGAGGGTAGGTGATAATCAAGAAATCCATTTCAATCTGTGTAGTGGAGATTACAGTGAGTCTTCCAATTGGAGATTTCAAGGTGTAGTTGGATATGTGAACTTGGAGCCCAGAAGAAAGCCTTGGGATAGAGATAAAACATGATACTTAAAGCCACAGGAATGGAGGAGGTCACTGATTTAAAAAAAAAAAAAGGCTGAGAGAAGTGTAGAGAATCTGGGACCAAGCTCTGGAGTCATCAGAAAAACAAATAAAAAACCGAGAAGATGAGGTAAAAAAAGTCAGCGACAAACCAGGAGAGAGTAGTGTCCTGAAAGTTGAAGGAAGGCAATATTTTAAGAAGGGGGTTTTCTACCCCACCCCTAGATACTGATGAGAAGCAGATGAAATCAGAACAGAAAAGAAGCCTTCTTCTTAGCAGTGGAGACATCATTGGTAACCTTGGAATAAACAGTTTTCCAGTGGAGCGAGGATGGGAAGATGTAGCCCAAACTGGAGTGGAATGAGGAGTAAATGTGATGTGGGGCAGTGGAGACAGCAGGTATAAACAATTCTTGAGAAGTCATTCTGAAAAGGGCAATAGAATAAAGGGGATATCTGGACGGTAATACGAGACTCAAGAGGATCCTTCTCGAAGGGTAAAGACTAAACATGTTCATTGCAAATGGGAAAGGTAAGGCAGAGAAAGACTTTGACAGTGCGATTAATAAAGAGATGCAAAGCCTATGAGAAAGTTAGGGCAGGTTGGGAGTGTGATCTTCAACAGACAGAGGGATTTCTTCAGTAATAGGGAACGAGGTAAAGATGGATAAGGAAGCAGGAAAGTGGAAAATGAGGACAGGTAGATTTTGTCATTTAAAAATGATGCAGAATCATGACCTGAGAGGTAGAGAAGGTGTGGGGCAGGAATTTTGAGAGAGGAGAAATGTCTAGCAAGGTGTAGGAACCTTTAGAAAGCAGTTACACATATAGGAATTCCTAACATTTGGTAGAGGATTGATACATGTTGACAAAGTACGGCATTTTAGTTTTAAAAGCATATTCACAATTAATTTTCAGACGGAAACCCAAGACAAATTTTTTCATATTACCAAATTTAGTCCAAAAACACTTTTTGTAAAAATCTCTCAAAGCTTCAAATAGAAGAGCCACACTTGCCAATTTGCTCCAGCCATGGCCTAGAGAAGATGTCATCAAGTCCCCAGGTTAGAAGAAAAACAGTCAGCATTATATATCTTCTAATTGCCCTAGTCCTCTGATTTGTGTGAAAAAAGCTAGTAAAGTCAAAGGTTTTGCTCAGTAGAAGTTTTGGATATTTGCATATCAGAAATGCCATAATTATATGCAAATAACCATTTTGGACCGTGCTTTATATGGATAAATAAGATGCTTATACCACTTACTCTGTATTTTTAAAATATCTTTTTCTGTGATCACCTTTAAAAAGACCCTTTTACTGGTTCTACTTGAGACTGTTTTCCAAAACCATTTCCTAAGTTCGGCACTCTGAGTAAAAATGCTCAAAACCTCCTGGTAAGCCTGAGTATTGATTATCTTCTAATCTAGTTTTGACTTTGCCTTGAAACTTCAGCCATAAAAGATTTAAAAGATTCTTCCCTTCACTAAGAGCTATCATCTGTAATCCTTGCACTTACCCATTTCAGAATCCAATGACTGAATGTCTCATTCAGTTACCTTTATAAACCCCCAAATCAAAGTTTCTAATATCAACACTTGCCTCACTCATCACTCTTGCTTCTCAACTTCCAATTTATTGGTAATTGTTTACCATCCCTTGCCACTTACTGTCTGCAGGGTTTGAGTGGTCAGAGCAGCTAAGTAGGCTTCTGGAGTCAAACAGCTTTAACAGTTCCACAAATTTCATACTGGAAATGGGAAAACACAAAAACAGTGCATGTCAAGATGTCATCCCACGTTGACAGTAAATCATTTAGCTAACATTTAGTTTGTCTTTGGTGTACTATCAGGAACCAGTAGCCGCTACTATGTGTGTGCCGGTATGTGCATGTGTGCTTCAGTGTAATTTCTTAAGCGTTCAGAAAATGCTGCAGCTTTTGCCTCCATTCTTCTTTTTTAACCTTTTACAAATAGCCAAAATTATGTATGGATGTGTGATTTCACTGTCCTTTTCTCTCAAATGCAGGCAATAAAAGTTGATTTGCACTAACAAGCTAAAAGCTCTGAGTGCCACCAGAATGTGATGCCTTTGAGGAGGGAGAGCAGCAATTAGATCCTATGATGGTAGAACGTATTTTCACAATAGACATCAAAAAGATTTAGAATCCACAGCTGGGATCCAACCTATTGTTCATAAGTCAGCCAGTATGGAAGAAAAGATTCAACTGCTTTTGATTTCAGCATTGTCCAGGTAGACTATAGCTGCTGCAATTTCAACCCTCCCTACTCTCTTCCGTACTCTGCAGGAATTATGATTATGGTAGGTTCGTGGGATTAGTAATAAGGTATAAAAATGTTTGTGAGAAAATACCTGCTAGAAATCCTATGTTTATGCCACTGGTTGGTAGTTGAAATTTCCATTAGTTACTAAGTAGAAAATATAGTCAAAGACTATGTTAAAAATGAAAATATTCCTCTGATTATATGCATCTGTCCTTCCCATTTTACATTTAATTGGCACATTTACTAAATTTGAGAAGATGTTACTATGGTCCTGCACAGAACTGTGGGCTAGAAATACAAAGCTGCCAATTTGCTAAGATAAATTTAGCCTAAAATAAATATATATAGTGCTTCTTAAAAGGTGAAAGTATAACTGGATAGTTTCAAATCTCAACCACAATACAGAATAGACATATGACCACTATGTAACTATCATGCTTGTGCTATTCAGGCAAACAAAAAGGTGTCCCAAGAAAGGATGGAGCTTCCATGATGAAAAGAATGTGTCTAGAAGGATGAATATAGTTCATATTGACAGATGGGCTAACCCATTTTTGCATCTTGGTCTTTCTCCCATCAATCAAAACCAGAAGGACACAAGTGGAATATTACAATGAGTTTAAAAAAATGTTTGTCAAACCATTAAGTCACTTCATACAGTATAGACAGGAAGTAGGATGGTAGTGGCCTAAGAGTTTGGGCTTTGGACAAAGCCAAATAAATACTCTCCATGTTTTAATACAAGCTGCTATTTGTTGTAGTGGGTTCCATGAAAGAAATAAAGCCCTGATACCTAGAAATCTACATGGGTAGTGAAGGATGTCTTCTCTGAGGAAGTCAATTGTCCAGGTCTAAAGAATGAAAATTGGGGACAAAGAGTGTTGCAAGCAGAGAAAACAGCTTCAGCCATGTAAAGGGCCTGGATTTTATTCAAGTACAATGGAAAGCCATTGACAAGTTTATAGGCAGGGAAGTAAGAGGAGATGATTTATGTTTAGAACAATTGATCTGGCTGTTGTTGGAAGAATGAGTTATAGAAGGGTAAGAGTATAGGCAGGGAGATACAGTGGGGGAAACTGCACTGGTCTGGGCAAGATGTGATGAAAGACTGGACTAGGAATAATGAGAGTGGAGATCAAGGCAGGCAAATGGATTTCAAATGCATTTTGGAGGAAGAAACGTCAGTATTTGCTGGTAGTTGGATATACAGAATGATGCAGAGGGAGGCATTAAGAATATCTGTAGCCTTCTGGCTTGAACAGTTGGGTAGATGGTGCCCTACAGTGAAAAGATGAGGTCTGGGAAAGAAATCAGTGGGAGGGTAGGTGGTAATCAAGGAATCTATTTGAATTTGTATAGTGGAGATTACAGTGAGTCTTCCAATTGGAGATTTCAAGGTGTAGTTGGATATGTGAACTTGGAGCCCACAAGAAAGAGAGAGATGGCACTTTATAAATTCTGCTCAAATATAGTAACTTCCAGTTATGATTCTATACATGGAGATGAACACAAATGCCACATACATGAAGTCTATTTTTCATTTAATTTTGGTAGATCTCTACTGTTCCTCTATTATAGAATGGATAAAAAGTTCATTTGGATTTTATTCTTAGAAAAAAATTTTAAGCAAGTCTAAGTATTTTAATTTTAAGCAAATCTAAGCTATAAGTCCATTAAAAGTAATAGAAGGAGATAGAGATCAGCTCTAAGTAAATCCTGTCCAAAGAAATTTATCTTTCAAGTATTCACCTCTTCTGGAAGATAAGAGAGATTTTCTTAACCAATTAATTGAGACTGTTAACTAAATGTCATGACAAACAAATTCAAATTTTACCTCAGGAAGCCACTTTTTATTGCAAACTTGGCAAGAACACTGTAAACTTGTGTAAAGTGATGATATAGCTCTTCCAGGATCCCTGCTGTGCTTCATGATTAACAGATTTAAATACATGGCTTATTGGAAAAAAAGAAATGGTGACTGGGAATCAGTGGCACAACAGCTACTGATTCAGATTCTAAAGCAGCTATACCCAGGCTCCTGATGACAGATTAGACTGATATTTTGCTGTATGGCATCATTACTACTCATCAGGTTAGTAGAGCTGATAACAGGGGCGACGAATTTGTCAGTAGGTTTTTCTGGGAACTATGAGGCCAACCTGAGGTCAGGATAGCAACATCCTGGAAGGAATCTGGAATTTACCTGGTTTGTTACTCAAACTCCACTCAGCCATTAATTGACTTCACTTATCAGTATAAATATCTGCTTAGACCTCTGGATATTAAGCTCTTAGAAAGAGTCTTTTATTTTATCTTTGTTTCTACACAAGGACTAGTTAAGATGCTTCACACATAGCCGGCATTAATTTATTAGATAAAAATAGCACTCTGATTTTGTATAGTAAATTTCAGTTCCAACATTTCCCACTAAAAAAATCTATATATTTCAATCAGTCAGTCAAAAAGTATTTATTGAACATTGACCATGTAGTCTTTGTGCTTAATATGTGTGTGCTTGTGTGTGTAGTGTGTGTGTAAATTCTCAATGCTTTTTCAGTGAATAAATATGCAAAAAATTCAAGGATTGTTCATTATAGGCTAAATTTGTCAATGGATGCTCAGTGGAAAAGGCAAAACTTGAGTCATGCTTTGGGAGGAAACAGGTAGAGAAGTAAGGAGCCAGCAACAGTCTCAATATTTGGATAAGGACAATCACCAGTGAAAGAACTTTGTCTTGACAAGGAGCTAATGCAAAATGCTCTACTGTCATCTTAGTTAACAGCTTGGTCCCCAATGCACGGAAGGAGAGTTTTGACTAATTGTGGCTCCCAGGAAAATTGGTAAATTGGGTTCAGATTGGTGTTTTTCTTATATTTGGAATCATCCCCAGGATTTTAAACATCATAAGATGTGTGTGAAACCGAGGGAATCTGAGTAGTTGAATGGGGATGTCAGCTGTCCCTAGGAAGTTCATGTCAGTATCAGAGTACGAAAACTGA
Organism: Physeter macrocephalus; assembly: GCF_002837175.3. NCBI lineage: Eukaryota > Metazoa > Chordata > Mammalia > Artiodactyla > Physeteridae > Physeter > Physeter macrocephalus. The sequence goes on along the minus strand of NC_041224.1, from coordinate 109,556,563 downwards.
TGATGTATGGCTGCTATTACTACTACTACTAAGTCTGATGAATTTATATTTTGTTTTACTAGACAAAGCATCCAGCATCCAACTTGGTAACTGCATTTTCTGGGTGGACATCACTCTTATTGCTGCTGGCTATTGTGGTCCATATAAAAAATTAATATGGTTGGTTGAGTTTCAGCTCTAACACTTTGAACCAAACCTATTATAAAACATTGGCAACAAATTTTAAGATCTGAAGTCTGAGTCATCACTAATTGATTAAATCTGTCAATGCGTATAAAGTGCAGTAAAGACAGGAGGGGATGTAGAAATGTATCTATAGGATAAGCTTCATTCTATGTTTCTGTACTATCCACTGTAAGGGGCAATTTTGAAAAACTTTTTATTATGGATATTTTCAAATATATGTAAACCTAGATAGAATAGTAAAATGTATCCCCATGTACCCATCAAAAACTTCAAAAATTATCAATATTTGGCAAGTCCTGTTTCATCTGTGTGTGCCCCCACTTCCTCTCTCTCCCTCAAGGATTATTTTATTTTTATTTTTTTAAAAAAATTATTATTTATTTATTTTTCGCTGTGTTGGCTCTTCGTTTCTGTGTGAGGGCTTTCTCCAGTTGCGGCAAGCAGGGCCACTCTTCATCGCAGTGCGCCGGCGGGCCTCTCACTATCGTGGCCTCTCTTGTTGCGGAGCATAGGCTCCAGATGCGCAGGCTCAGTAGTTGTGGCTCAGGGGCCTAGCTGCTCTGTGGCATGTGGGATCTTCCCAGACCAGGGCTCAAACCCATGTCCCCTGCATCGGCAGGCAGATTCTCAACCACTGCGCCACCAGGGAAGCCCTCAAGGATTATTTTAAAGAAAATTCCAGACATCATGTTATTTCATTTGTAAATACTTTCAGTATTTATCTTTAAATCATCAAAACTCTTGTTTATATAACAATAAAACCATGATGTGATTTTAAAGATTGCAGGGATACTCCTCGTCCTTAACCTGTTTATTTACCAATGTCTAAATTCTACAAAGTTAATGTTCTTTGTTGGAAGATAAAATATTAACACCTCATCAGAACTGTCACAACTAAAACCTTTTTAGTTATGATTTATTAAAGAAAAGGTATCTGAATTTGCAAAAGATAATGACTGGCCATTTTTGAAATTATATCTAGAATAGGCACAGACATCCTAGAAAGTTAGAAACTGTGAGAAATTCCCCCAGATCCTAAGGTTATCTGTTCCTCGAGGGTATAATAATAGTCACAAATGTCCAAGGTCACAGAATGGTGGGTGGTAGAGGCAGGATTGCAAGCCAGGTCTCCAAAGGCTACCATTTTAACTTCTGGCTTCTCCCCACCCTCTATCCCTTTCTTGGATGACTTTCCTGGGACTGATGTTTAGTCTTCTGTAATCATGCCTGTAAGTGTATCACCCAAGCATGTTTCTCCTTTCTAGTCGTCCCTGCTCTAAACCCCCCATGTCAATCAAATGTGTTGGATTTCTTTAATGCAGCACAGAGAATAAAACAGATAGATATAGTTATGTTGCATATTAAAACAGATTGAAGTTCCAGTTCCTGCTTCAAGTGCATCATGATTATTACCAGCTGTAGAGTATTAGAATTCTGAAAATTCCTTCCAAACTCAATGGCTTCCTCAAGATTCCCTGAGTTCATTTCCAGTGTGTACTGATAACTGACCTTGAAGGAGATAAACTAGAAGACATACAAATTATTACAGACTGCAGCAACCTGAAGAGCACTATTGAAGGTAAAATTTGAAGTTTCTATGCCAATCTGAGCAGCCCATCCATCCTGATGGGTTAAGACAAAATTTACTCAATTTTATAGGGAGGGCTTCCTCTGCTCTTCACATGAAAACTTTTCATCTATTGCAGGAAGAAAAGACTGTGCCCATGAAGCTTATGAGCTACTGGAATGTTGAGAATAGTGGATTCTAATAAAATCACTATCCACTGCAGGTCACCTACTCCTTCTTGTCACAACCAGGACTCAACAGGGGGCAAGGAAGGACATACAAATTCTGAGCTATCATGGTTTGGTGAAAAGAGAGCCTGAGATGAACTACATGATTCTAATGAGTTTTCTGATAACTTAATACAAATAAGCAAAGTGGATTACGGTAGTCAATATCCTTCCAGAGGCTGTAGTTCTAGAGCCTCATAAAACTTACAATAGTTATTGCTCCCCAGTGCCCCCTTCTCCCTGCTTAACTAAATTCCTTCCATCCTTCCAAATCTGGCTCAAGTTCCCCTTCCCTCATAAGCTTTGTTCAACTACCATGGCCCACAGAGATTGTTCCCTTATCTTCATTCTTGTTTAACTTATGGTCTTTTTCACTTTACTGGGAAATTAGAAGATGTCTTAAAATTAATTTCTAAGAAGGTACCAAGTCAGAGAGCTGACTACACATAAATCTCAAAAATATAATTTGTATGTCTCTGCTTACAGCTATTTATTTTACATATGATGTAAGAATTAAGTTATAAAGAGCTGAGTATAATAAGAATTCCTAGAAGAATGTGTAAAAGTGGGCAGCATTCCAGAGAGATGTAGCTATCATATTCAGTAGGACCACCCTCCAGCAAGCTGTTTACTACTGCCCCAGGAAATGTGACTGAGTGGGACAAAGAGGCCACAGTGAGATGCCCTAGGTACAAACAAGAACTCAGCTAATTACTCCAGCACCTGTATCCTTACACAATAAGTAATAGCTGTATTTCTTGTTGCACTGAAGACAAGTTTTAATCATAGATTAGTAACCTAGTCATTGTTTTCCAGTGACATAAAATTGTGACAGTTAATCATTTGACATTTAATTTGTATATTTAACTTATATTTTTCCATTGGTTTTTTTAATCTTATCTTTCTCCTTAACTATGTTGTAAACTCCACTGAAAATACAGACTTCCTATTTTTGCTATTCTCAATGCACAGCTCATTGTTCCAGGCAAAATAGACTATCAATACAGTATTCATTTGCCATTGCTGATAACAGTCTAAGCAAACACTGATTGGAGTGCTAAAATATTTGCAAAGCCTCTTCTTGAGGAGAAGGGTGGTTTTACCTGATAATTCCCCTGTAGCTCACAATCACATAGAGGTAAAACAGATTTCTAGATGAATAAGAATACTAACTTAAACTGTCTAATGTGAATAATAGGATATTAAGACTATCAGTTATTCTACTGTGATTCAAAGTATTTAGATCTATTCTAAGTTATCACAAGTTATCACTATCCCAGACTTTTTCTGGAGATTTTAATCTTAGACTATTTTACAGCTATTTACAGTCAGTAGGTCAAATGGCTGGAAGATAATTCAAGTCTTATAGCATCTTTTACTACTTCTAGGTTTTCCTAGAAAAACCTGAGAAAATAAGAGAGCTAAATCATTAAGCCGTATTTTCCCTCAAAATAATATTTAATGAATTGTTATATCTAATTTTTGTAAGATAAATATAGACAAATAGTTGCATAACTTTTGCATTTACTATGACATTTCTATGGAGGATGTTGTATATCATACCATTCAATGTCTGCTGTACAGTATCCTAACATCAGACATATCTTTCAAAGTTTGGGGCTAGAAAAACTTTGGTTTCCCTAAGGAAATTCCCAAAGGAAATTATATGCATTTTACTCTTGTACACATCCTTGACTTGGATACACGGAAGCTTACGTGCTTTTTTTGCTCAATCCCCAAAACCATATTGAGCTTTCTAATTGGTATTTTTGTCTTCTCTCCTTAGCTATGTTTCTGTATTCTTTAATTTGTATTTTACTACTTCTTTTATATTTGTCATTTTAGGAACTGACTTAAATCCTTTCTGAAAGGATGTGGTCCGCAAATGTATTTAAATTGAAGTCACACTTAGCATTAAATGGGAAAGCAAGCTCTAGGTGAAGGCTGTGTTGGTACCTATATGAGCAATGGCATGAACACTTGCCTTGTCTGAACTCCACCGGGAAGACCTCTGAAAAAGTTGGATGATAAGAAGCTGTTTAAGAAAGCTCACCTAACCAGGCTAGAATAAGGAGTTGTATATGGGCCTAATAGAGTAAATGCTTTCAGAAAATGCTGAATTTATTTCACTAAACATGATACCCTCAAGGTCCATCCATGTTGTTGCAAATGGCAGGATTTCCTTCTTCTTTTGTGGCTAAAATGCACACACACATATATATATCTCATTTCCTTTATCCATTCATCCACTGATGGACACTTAGTTTGTCTTCATGTCTTGACTATTGTGAATAATGCTGTAATGAAGGTGGAGTGTAGATATCTCTTTGAAATAGTAATTTCACCTTCTTCAGATATATACCCAAACTGGGATTGATGGATCACATGGTAGTTCTATTTTTAACTTTTTGAGGAATCTCCATACTGTTTTCCATAATGACTGCACCAATTTACATTCCCGCCAACAGTGCACCAGGGTTCCCTTTTCTCCACATCCCCATAAGCATTTTTCTTATATTTTTGATAATAGCCATTCTAACAGCTGCAAGATAATATCTCATTGTGGTTTTGATTTGCATTTCCCTGATGATTAGTGATGTTGAGCATCTTTTCATGTACTTGTTGGATATGTGTATCAAATCATCACACTGTACACCTTAAACTTATACAATGTTACATGTCAATTATATCTCAGTAAAGCTGGTGGGAGAAAAGAAAATGTTGAACCTCCATGTGCTGCTAGATGAAGGAAAATAGCAGCTGAAAGGGATCTTGGAGATTGAAACTTAGACAAGGAAATGTAGCTTGCTCAAGAGAGCCCAGATAGGTAATGCAGCATCGATTGTGGAAAGGGTTTCTTGAATACCAACATGGTTTTCTTTGACTTACTCCCAACTGACTTTTGAACATCTTGTGACTTCTTAAGCAATGTTGCCTGAAGGTCTGGGCCAAGACAAGCTAGGCACAAGCTCAAGATTTGCTGGAGCCAAGGAGAAACTGTTTGCAGCCCTGGATAGAGGAGAAAGCATCAGGCCTCACTATTTCTGTGTCAGGGACCCTAGGTAATAATAATTCTTTCTACATGTTCAGTGACATCTCTGAGTGCCCAGTAATGTGAGCGTCAAAAGGCAAAACCACAGATCATACTTACTTGCCATTATTTTGAGCTCTAGCTAGATGGTCATGACTATTCATCAACCAGACAAGTTTGGACAGGAAAGCCCAGGACTGAGACTGATGTTTGGCCATGTGGGAAAGGGCTGGAAAGTCCCCAGGGCTGTCAAGCAAAATATCCATTTCTGGAAGTCAGTATAAAAACAAAGGTCGAGGTTGTCAAGGACAGAATTTGGGAATTTAGAAATTTTTAGTGCAAGTGGGCATCTGATCTTAGGGAAGAAACTTCTCTATTTTTAAAATAAATTTTAGTTTTTAGAGCAATTTTAGGAATACAGAGACATTGTGCAGAAAATAGAGTTCCTATATACCCCTCACCCCCATAATGTCTCCTATTATTAACATCTTGCATTAATGTGGTATAGTTGTACAATTGGTAAACCCATTGATACTATTAACTAATGACCACAGTTTATATTAGGGCTCACTCTTTGTCTTGTACAGTTCTCTGGGTTTTCACAAGTGTATAATCTCATGTATCCACCATTAGAGTATTACACAGAATAGTTTCACTGCACTGAAAGTGCCCTAAGATCAAACCATTCATCCCTTACTCCCTTCCCCTTAACTCTTGGCAACCAGGAATCTTTTTGCTGTTTCTACAATTTTGCCTTTTGTAGAATGTCACGTATATTTGAAATCATACAGTATGTAGCTTTTCCAGACTGGTTTCTTTTACCTAGCAATACGCATTTAAGTTTCCTCCCTGTCTCTTCATAGCTTGATAGCTCATTTCTTTTTATTGCTGAATAATACACATTGTACAGATATACCAGTTTGTTTATCCATTTACCTATTGAAGGACATTTTTGTTGTTTCCAATTTTTGGCAGTTATGAATGGTATAAACAATTATGTGCAGGTTTTTGGGTAGACGTAACTTTTCAGTTTATTTAAATAAATACCAAGCAGTGTGATTGCTGAATTACATCATAAATCTATGTTTGACTTTGTTAGAAGCTGCCAGACTGTCTTCCAAAAGCAGCTTTACCATTTAGCACTCCCATCATTAATGAATGAGAGTTCCTGCTGCTACATATCCTCATCAGTATTTGGTGTTTTCAGTGCTTTGGACTTTCGTCATTCTAATAGATGTGTAGTTGTATCTCATTTTATTTTATTTTATTTTTTATTTATTTTTTAATGAATCATAAATTTTATTTCAAAATGTAAATGTCACTAAACATGCATACTCCTTAAAACAATAAAATTTACAATTTAGTCAATTTTTTATCTTTTTGCATAGGACATCATTACAATATAGAATCTATACCTTACAAAATACATACAAAGTTTTATCCTAGCAAGCCAAGGCCAGATTGGGAACTGTACAACTGTAATACTTCACTGTAGTGATCCAGGAAAGACAAAACATAGCCTTCGGAAGCATGGTGTGGTGCTGGTTAAAACAAACAGCAAAAAAAGTTCCTATGGAAAAGGAAAACATGTGCACAATGAAATGGTCTTGGACCCTTGGATTCTACCTTGGGATTTTGGGAAACAATTCCAGAGAAGCTCCATCAATGGCTTTGGGAGGAGGAGGGGCCCTTTGTGCAGAGTCCAGGGGCGGCAGTGACCTGGCATTCACCCAGCCCACCCTCACAGCAATTCCCAGCCCCATAGGAACCACAGTGGTCCATGCCCGATCCCCTTTTATGGCTGTTAGCATTTGCCTTATGTATTGAGGTGCTCCTATGTTGGGTGCATAAATATTTACAATTGTTATATCTTCTTCTTGGATTGATCCCTTGATCATTATGTAGTGTCCTTCTTTGTCTCTTGTAATAGTCTTTATTTTAAAGTCTATTTTGTCTGATATGAGAATTGCTACTCCAGCTTTCTTCTGATTTCCATTTGCATGGAATATCTTTTTCCATCCCCCCCCTTTCAGTCTGTATGTGTCCATAGGTCTGAGATGGGTCTCTTGTAGACAGTATATATATGGGTCTT
>NC_041224.1:109548754-109549259 GCF_002837175.3 Physeter macrocephalus | reverse complement strand
TTTTGCTTGTCTGTGAAGGTTTTAATTTCTCTGTCAAATCTGAATGAGATCCTTGCTGGGTAGAGTAATCTTGGTTGTAGGTTTTCCCTTTCATCAATTTAAATATGTCCTGCCACTCCCTTCTGGCTTGCAGAGTTTCTGCTGAAAGATAAGCTGTTAACCTTATGGGGATTCCCTTGTATGTTATTTGTTCTTTTTCCCTTGCTACTTTTAATATTTTTTCTTTGTATTTAATTTTTGATAGTTTGATTAATATGTGTCTTGGCGTGTTTCTCCTTGGATTTATCCTGTATGGGACTCTCTGTGCTTCCTGGACTTGACTGACTTATTTCCTTTCCCATATTAGGGAAGTTTTCAACTATCTCTTCAAATATTTTCTCAGCCTCTTTCTTTTTCTCTTCTTCTTCTGGGACCCCTATAATTCGAATGTTGGTGCGTTTAATGTTGACCCAGAGGCCTCTGAGACCGTCCTCAATTCTTTTCATTCTTTTTTCTTTATTCTGCT
>NC_041224.1:109547462-109548316 GCF_002837175.3 Physeter macrocephalus | reverse complement strand
TTTCTCTGTCTTCTCATTTTGCTTAACTTACTGTGTTTGAGGTCTCCTTTTCTCAGGCTGCAGGTTTGTAGTTCCCGTGGTTTTTAGTGTCTGCCCCTAGTGGCTAAGGTTGGTTCAGTGGGTTGTGTAGGCTTCCTGGTGGAGGGGACTGGTACCTGTGTTATGGTGGATAAGTCTGTATCTCGTCTTTCTGGTGGGCAGGACCGCATCTGGTGGTGTGTTTTGGGGTGTCTGTGACCTTATTATGATTTTAGGCAGCCTCTCTGCTAATGCGTCGGGTTGTGTTCCTGTCTTACTAGTTGTTTGGTACAGGGTGTCCAGCACTGTAGCTTGCTGTTCATTGAGTGGAGCTGGGTCTTAGCGTTGAGATGGAGATCTCTGCGAGAGCTTTCGCTGTTTGATATTACGTGGAGTCGGGAGGTCTCTGGTGGACCAATGTCCTGAACCCGGCTCTTCCGCCTTAGATGCACAGGCCTGACACCTGCTGGAGCACCAAGACCCTGTCAGCCACACTGCTCGGTAGAAAAGGGAGGAAAAAAAAGAAAAAAATAAGAAAAAAATAAAATAAAGTTATTAAAATAAAAAAATATTAAAAATTAAAAAGTTAAAAAGTAATAAAAAAAAGAAAGAAGAGAGAAGAAAGCAACCAAACCAAAAAACAAATCCACCAATGATAACAAGCACTAAAAAACTATACTAAAAAACAAAAACAAAAAAACGGACAGACAGAACCCTAGGACAAATGGTAAAAGCAAAGCTATACAGACAAAAACCACACAAAGAAGCATACACATACACACTCACAAAAAGAGAAAAAGGAAAAAAATATATGTATTGTTGTTCCCAAAGTCCAC
>NC_041224.1:109542671-109545950 GCF_002837175.3 Physeter macrocephalus | reverse complement strand
ACATTTCTTGTATGTTCTCCATTCTATTTCCAAGATTTTGGATCATCTTTTCTATCATTACTCTGAATTCTTTTTCAAGTAGACTCCCTATTTCCTCTTCATTTGTTTGGTCTGGTGGGTTTTTACCTTGCTCCTTGATCTGCTGTGTGTTTCTCTGTCTTCTCATTTTGCTTAACTTACTGTGTTTGAGGTCTCCTTTTCTCAGGCTGCAGGTTTGTAGTTCCCGTGGTTTTTAGTGTCTGCCCCTAGTGGCTAAGGTTGGTTCAGTGGGTTGTGTAGGCTTCCTGGTGGAGGGGACTGGTACCTGTGTTATGGTGGATAAGTCTGTATCTCGTCTTTCTGGTGGGCAGGACCGCATCTGGTGGTGTGTTTTGGGGTGTCTGTGACCTTATTATGATTTTAGGCAGCCTCTCTGCTAATGCGTCGGGTTGTGTTCCTGTCTTACTAGTTGTTTGGTACAGGGTGTCCAGCACTGTAGCTTGCTGTTCATTGAGTGGAGCTGGGTCTTAGCGTTGAGATGGAGATCTCTGCGAGAGCTTTCGCTGTTTGATATTACGTGGAGTCGGGAGGTCTCTGGTGGACCAATGTCCTGAACCCGGCTCTTCCGCCTTAGATGCACAGGCCTGACACCTGCTGGAGCACCAAGACCCTGTCAGCCACACTGCTCGGTAGAAAAGGGAGGAAAAAAAAGAAAAAAATAAGAAAAAAATAAAATAAAGTTATTAAAATAAAAAAATATTAAAAATTAAAAAGTTAAAAAGTAATAAAAAAAAGAAAGAAGAGAGAAGAAAGCAACCAAACCAAAAAACAAATCCACCAATGATAACAAGCACTAAAAAACTATACTAAAAAACAAAAACAAAAAAACGGACAGACAGAACCCTAGGACAAATGGTAAAAGCAAAGCTATACAGACAAAAACCACACAAAGAAGCATACACATACACACTCACAAAAAGAGAAAAAGGAAAAAAATATATGTATTGTTGTTCCCAAAGTCCACCGCCTCAACTTTGGGATGATTCATTGTCTATCCAGGTATTCCAGGGATGCAGGGTACACCAAGTTCATCGTGGAGATTTAATCCACTGCTCCTGAGGCTGCTGAGAGACATTTCCCTTTCTCTTCTTTGTTCGCACAGCTCCTGGGGTTCAGCTTTGGCCTGCCTCTGCATGTAGGTCACCTGAGGGCATCTGTTCTCCACTCAGACAGGACAGGGTTAAAGTAACAGCTGATTAGGGGGCTCTGGCTCACTCAGGGGTACAGAATGAGGGGCGAGCCTGCGGCAGCAGAGGCCAGCATAATGTTGCACCAGCCTGAGGCATGCCGTGTTCTCCTGGGGAAGTTGTCCCTGGATCACAGGATCCTGACAGTGGCAGGCTGCACAGGCTCCCAGGAGGGGAGGTATGGATAGTAACCTATGCTTGCACACAGGCTTCTTGGTGGCTGCAGCAGCAGCCTTAGCATTTCATGCCCGTCCCTTGTGTCCGCGCTGATAGCCGCAGCTCATGCCTATCTCTGGAGCTCGTTTAGGCAGTGCTCTGAATCCCCTCTCCTCGCGCACCCTGAAACAATGGTCTCTTGCCACTTAGGTAGTTCCAGACTTTTTCCTGGACTCCCTCCTGGCTAGCTGTGGCACACTACTCCCCTTCAGGCTGTGTTCATGCAGCCAAACCCAGTCCTCTCCCTGGTATCTGACCTCTGAAGCCCGAGCCTCAGCTTCCAGCCCACACCCACCCCAGTGGGGGAGCAGACAAGCCTCTCAGGCTGGTGAGTGCTGTCCGGCACTGATCCTCTGTGCGGGAATCTCTCCGCTTTGCCCTCTGAACCCGTTGCTGTGCTCTCCTCTCTGGCTCCAAATCTTCCCGCCCTCCCACCCCCCCATCTCCACCAGTGAAGGGTCTTCCCAGTGTGTGGAAACTTTTCCTCCTTCACAGCTCCCTCCCAGAGGTGCAGGTCCTGTCCCTATTCTTTTGTCTCTGTTGTTTCTTTTTTCTTTTGCCCTACCCAGGTACGTGAGAAGTTTCTTGCCTTTGGGGAAGTCTGAGGTCTTCTGCCAGCATTCAGTAGATGTTCTGTAGGAGTTGTTCCACATGTAGATGTATTTCTGATGTATTTGTGGGGAGGAAGGTGATCTCCACATCTTACTCCTCCACCATCTTGAAGGTCTCCCAGTTGTATCTCATTTTAATTTTCAATTCCCTAATGATATATGGCAAGCATCTTTTTATATGCTTATTTGTCATCTATATTTTCTTTGGTGAGGTGTCTGTTCAGATCTTTGTTCCATTTTCTGCTTGGGTCTTTTGTTTTTTTATTGTTAAAATTTAAGAGTTCTTTGTATGTTTTTAACACAAGTATTTTATCAGATATTTGTTTTGCAAATATTTTCCCTCAGCCTGTGGCTTGTCTTTTCATTTTCTCAGCATCATCTTTCACAGAGTAGAATTTTTAAATTTTAATGAAGCCCAATTTGTCAATTTTATCAACCATGAATCATGATTCTGATGTAATGTGTAAAAAGCCATCAGTAAACGCAAATCATCTAGATTTTCTCCAATTTTACCTTCTCAAAATTGTATATTTTTGCATTTTCCATTTAGGTTTTTGATCCTTTTTGAGGTAATTTTTGTGAAAGGTGTAAAAGTGTAAAGTCTATATATAGATTCTTCTTCTTTTTTTTTTTTTTTTTTGGCATGTAGTTGTCCGATTGTTCAAGCACATTTGTTGAAAATACTATCCTTTCTTTATTGAATTGCCTTTGCTCCTAGTCAAAGATCAAAGACTATATTTATGTGGGTCTATTTCTGGACTTTCTGTTCTGTTCCAGTGGTGTATTTGTCAATTCTTTTACCAAGATCACATTATTTTGATCATTATAGCTTTATAGCAAGTTTTGAAGTCAGGTAATATCAGTCTCCTGACTTTATTTTCTTCAGTATTATGTTGGCTATTCTGGGTCTTTTGCCTTTCATATAAACTTTTGAATTAATGTATTGATATACACAAAATAACCTGCTGGGATTTTGGTTGGGATTGCATTGACTTTATAGAACAGTTTGGGAAAACTGATAACTTAATAATGTCATCCTGTTCATGAACATAGAATATCTCTTATTTAGAACTTTGATTTCTTTCATCAGAGTTTTATTTATTTTAATTTTGGATGATCTGTCCATTGGTGAAAGTGGGGTGTTAAAGTCCCCTACTGTGATTGTGTTACTGTCGATTTCCCCTTTTACGGCTGTTAGTATTTGCCTTATGTATTGAGGTGCTCCT
>NC_041224.1:109483061-109541489 GCF_002837175.3 Physeter macrocephalus | reverse complement strand
GCCTGTGTTCTGGTGGATGAGGCTGGATCTTGTCTTTCTGGTGGGCAGGTCCATGTCTGGTGGTGTGTTTTGGGGTGTCTGTAGCCTTATTATGATTTTAGGCAGCCTCTCTGCTAATGAATGGGGCTGTGTTCCTGTCTTGCTAGCCGTTTGGCATAGGGTGTCCAGCACTGTAGCTTGCTGGTCATTGAGTGAAGCTGGGTCTTAGTGTTGAGATGGAGATCTCTGGGAGATTTTTGCCATTTGATATTACGTGGAGCTGGGAGGTCTTTTGTGGACCAGTGTCCTGAAGTTGGTTCTCCCACCTTAGAGGCACAGCCCTGACGCCTGGCTGTGTTTAATCCACATGGCTCAGAATAAAAGGGAGAAAAGAAAAGAAAAGAAAAGAAAAGAAAGAAAGAAAGAAAGAAAGAAAGAAAGAAAGAAAGAAAGAAAGAAAGAGGAAAAGAGCAACCAAATCAATAAACAAATCTACCAATGATAATAAAGTCTAAATACTAAACTAAACTAAGATAAACATAAAACCAGAAACAAATTAGATGCAGATAGCAAACCCCAAGACTAATCTTGCTCCCAAAGTCCACCTCCTCAATTTGGGATGATTCGTTGTCTATTCAGGTATTCCACAGATGCAGGGTACATCAAGTTGATTGTGGAGCTTTAATCCGCTGCTTCTGAGGCTGCTGGCAGAGATTTCCCTTTCTCTTCTTTTTTCGCACAGCTCCCGGGGTTCAGGTTTGGCCTTTGCCCCGTCTCTGCGTGTAGGTCTCCTGAGGGCATCTGTTCTTCGCTCAGAGAGGACGGGGTTAAAGGAGCAGCTGATTCGGGGGCTCTTGCTCACTCTGGCCGGGGGGAAGGGAGGGGCACGGAGTGCGGGGCGGGCCTGCGGCGGCAGAGGCCGGCGTGACGTTGCAGCAGCCTGAGGCACGCCCTGCGTTCTCCCGGGGAAGTTTTCCCTGGATCCCAGGACCCTAGCAGTGGCGGGCTGTACAGGCTCCTGGGAGGGGAGGTGTGGAGAATGACCTGTGCTTGCACGCAGGCTTCTTGCTGGCGGCATCAGCAGCCTTAGCGTCTCATGCCCGTCTCTGGTGTCTGTGCTGATAGCCGCGGCTCGAGCCTGTTTCTGGAGCTCCTTTAAGCGGCGCGCTCACTCCCCTCTCCTCGTGCACCAGGAAACAGAGGGAAGCAAATGTCTCTTGCGTCTTAGGCAGCTCCAGACTTCTCCCGGACTCCCTCCCGGCTATCTGTGGTACACTAACCCCTTCAGGCTGAGTTCACGCAGCCAACCCCAGTCCTCTCCCTGGGATCCGACCGAAGCCCGAGCCTCAAGTCCCAGCCCTCGCCCGTCCCGGCGGGTGAGCAGACAAGCCTCTCGGGCTGGTGAGTGCTGGTCGGCACAGATTCTCTGTGCGGGAATCTCTCCGCCTTTCCCTCCGCACCCCTGTTGCTGCGCTCTCCTCCGCGCTCCGAAGCTTCCCCCCTCCGCCACCCGCAGTCTCCGCCCGTGAAGGGGCTTCTAGTGTGTAGAAACCTTTCCTCCTTCACAGCTCCCTCCCACTGGTGCGGGTCCCGTCCCTATTCTTTTGTCTCTGTTTTTTCTCTTTTCTTTTGCCCTACCCAGGTACGTGGGGAGTTTCTTGCGTTTTGGGAGGTCTGAGGTCTTCTGCCAGCGTTCAGTGGGTGTTCTATAGGAGCAGTTCCACGTGTAGATGTATTTCTGATGTATCTGTGGGGAGGAAGGTGATCTCCGCGTCTTACTCTTCCGCCATCTTGTCTCCTCTCCCTCATCAGAGTTTTATAGTTTTCCTAATAAAGATCTTATACACATTTTGTTACATTTATACCTAAGCATTTCATTTTTTCAAAAATGAAATGTTCTTTCATTTTAAATTTCAAGTTACAATTTTTTGTTGCTAGGATATAGGAAAGTAATTGACTTTTCTATATTGACCTTGTATGCTGTAGCCTTGCTATAATTGCCTATTAGTTCTTTTTTTCATCTATTCTTTAAGATTTTCTAAATAGACAATGATATCTCCAAAGCAGAGAGAGGTTTATTTCTTCCTTCCTAATCTATATACCTTTTATGTCATTTTCTTGTCTTGTTACATTAGCTAGAACTTCCAGTGTGATGGCAAATAGCAGAGGTGAAAGAGGACATCCTTGACTTGTTCCCCATTTTACGGGCAATGCATCTATTTTCTTACCATTAAGTATAAGGTTAGCTTCAGGTTTTCTTTAGATGTTCTTTATAAAATTAAGAAAATTCCTCTTTATTCTTAATATTCTGAGAATTTTTATCACAAATCGGTGTTGGATTTTGTCAAATCCTTTTTCTGCATCTATTTATATTATGTTTGATTTTCCTTTAACCTGTGTTGATGTGGTAGATTTTATTAATAGATTTTCAAATGTTGAACTAGTCTTGCATACCTCAAATAAATACCACTTGGGCATAGTGTATGATTCCTTGTATATATTGTTGGATTTGATTTGTTAATATTTTGCTGAGGACTTTTGCATCCTGGTCATGAGAAAAATTAGTGTGTAATTTTCCTTCTTATTAATGTCTTTTAGGATTTTGTTACTAAGTTAATACTGGTCTCAGAATGAGCTTGAAAGTTTTGCTTCTGCCTTTATTTTCTGGAAGAGATGTTAGAGAATTGGTCTCTATCTTTTTCCATCTCCCTGCCAGGCATACTTTTCCCTGAGCCCAAAGGTACTGATGAGGGGTAGGGTGAGGCAGAAAGATGAGACTTGTAGACACAGGTAATCCTCCAATGGGAAGACTAGCTATAATGAGAAGACCTCATAATTTCTAAGTTGGTGCTATTATAGTCTATTGATAGTTAATCATTACTAGTAATGGCTCAGCATGCAACATGTTTGTTCTAAAGAATTTAACTAGCTTATGAATAGAGAAGGGTCTTGAAAACAATTATTGCATCTGTAAATCAAAGAAACAGTGTCCACATATGTAGTGGGTAATGAAATATTGATTCCACATTGACTTGGTAAGGTCTGGTTGCACATGTAAAGTACAGTGCCATCAACAAATTTTCTTAAAATGTAAAGGAAATGTTGTATTCAATGATGTTTGAAAACAAAGTGAAAATACATACTTTTTAATGTATTTGAATAGCATTTTAAAATCAGCTACATGGTAGAATAAGACACATCACCACTTTATCTTACTTCATTTCCAGATGTGAAAGTTAAAGATTGTAATCTTATAGGATTTTTAAGAGACTCAAATAAGACCAATTAATTCATTAGTAAGTTTCATCATCTATTGTTTTAATTACTTCAGTGAATAAAAAAAAGTCAAACACAAGTCTAGCCTTCAAGTTGCTTGTACTGTAGAAAACGATAGTACAATTACAAATATCATCAAGAAACAAAGGCTATTAAGATAAGTGACTTAAAGAGGGTACCAACACAGAGCTGCAGGGCAAGGCTTAGCTAACTTTTACTGTAAAGGACCAGATAGTAAGTGTTTTAGTCATGTGGGCTATACAGTCTCTGCTGTAACTACTCAACTCTGCTTTTGTAGCACAAAAGCAGCCACAGATGATATATAAAAGAAGGAACATGGTTGTGTCCCAATAAATATTCATAAAAACTGCTGTCTGGCCAGATTTGTTCTGTGGCTGTAATCTGTCAACCCCTGCTCTAGGGTCTCAAAATGAAGAGAAAGAATATTGTGTAAAATAGGTTTCAAATTATAAAGCTCTGTTCAAATGTCAAGTTATTATTCATTGAGGTTATTGAAAACTGATACAGTGTCTAACTTGATGTTAATGCACAACTGCTGCACAGATGCCTTCCGGGGGTAGCAAGTTGTTTCTGATTGAAGTCCTCGTCGTCCCCAGAGAGTTGGCCCAGCATAGGATAGAAAGGGAGCTGCTATTCCTCAGGGTCCGCAAAGCTCAAGATTTGCATCATCTCTGGTTCCTGGGATTCCTCCTCGGAATCCCAGGCCTTGTGCACGCAGCGGAGAAAATTCTGCTCCATTGCTTCAGCCCCTGAGAGGAGGAAAAGTTTTCAGGGATTACTTCCTTGTGAATTTATACTTTCCCGTCCAACTTTTTAGCTGTCCAACTAGAGGATATTAGGATGGGTGGTGTCGCTTTTCTCAGGTTTCAAATTGGTCCCTGGCTGATAAGCCCATTTGTTGCCAGGTGAATCAAGGGAGTTATAATAATTAAGGGTAATAAACCAGTAGTCATCCTTTTTTTAAAGGAAAGGGAAGAGGAAATACATCCTTCATATTTCTTTTATCTTTTTCAAAGGGCTTTATGTTCCCAAGAGTTTAGTGAATTTTAAATACATCTTTGTCACTTCTCCTTGATGAACTTGGGGATTTAATCTAATTCCCAACTTAATATGAGAAGCTCCTATCCCCTCTACCCCTCCCCACCTCTGTTAATTGCACTTGAATCCTAACCCTTCCTGGTGCTAAATCAGGAGATACGAGTTTTGAAAGTTCAGCCAATGGCACCTCAGTTTGGCAAGTCTCCCTATGTTCTAACTCTGCTTTTTTTCTCTTCCTCTTTCTCACTCAGTGATGTAAGCTCATTCAAATCTGCCTCTCTTTAAAACTAAATTTCCATTTTTCTGAGTTCAGAAAGTAGGTCTTTTGTTTCTCACATTTGGAGCCAAGTAGATGACTTTCAGTTGCTCAGTGGAACATTATATTTTATCATCATGAGACTAAACAGCTGCAGGTTTTTGAACTTGAGCAGTTTGCCCACCACAGTGGCCTCTATGGCAATCCATTGTCTAGCACTCTATTCTCAAATTTGACTCCTTGGACCACAAATCTGTCTTAACAGCTTGGATATCTTGACAATTATTTCTTGTAACATATGTGGAGTAAAAATGCAAAATGTTAGCATCTTATTTACCCCACAGTGGAAATCATTAGCACACAAGTGATTTCAACTGAAGTTACTCATGTTTTTTACTCACTATAATCGATTACCATTATTTAATCGTTTCTGTCCCTTTAGATGTAGCTTATTTGAAAGTATGATTACTACTGTTCCAAAATAACAATGGCTTTGCAGGGAATTCATATGTGAACAGTAGCAGAAACTTTCATTGCTATGCTAATTACCTCTGTGAAGAATCTCAGGATTCAACAAATCTTTTCATCCCGTTTTTAAAAGCATCATATTAATAATAGGTATGTTTCACCTTTTTTTTTTTTTTTTTTTTTTTTGCGGTACGCGGACCTCTCCAGTTGCGGAGGCACAGGCTCCGGATGCGCAGGCTCGGCGGCCATGGCTCACGGGCCTAGCCGCTCTGCGGCATATGGGATCTTCCCGGACCGGGGCATGAACCCGTGTCCCCCGCATCAGCAGGCGGACTCTCAACCACTGCGCCACCAGGGAAGCCCCTCACCTCTTTTATGAAGGTCCATCTGCATGGATCTTTATATTTATTGCTTCTTATTTATATCATCTTCCCAGATTTATTTCAAACATCAAATGTCTTTTAACTAAAATAAAATAAGAATCAGTAACTCATTTTACAACTTTTATGCTTGGTGATTTTTCACCAATATTTTCCATTATTTTAAGAACTTTATTTCTGCCAGACAGTTAGGTCAAGTTCTGCAATCCATACCTCATACCTGACATTCCAATTCTGCAGAGTAAATTTAATGCTTACTCTCATATCAGTAACTGATTATAATCTCTTAGTGGGTAGGAACCAGAGCTGTTTAATTTTCTATGTGCAGCTCTCAGATGGCAATAAGCTCAGAGATTCACCAAACATATTTGCAGAATGATAAATAGTTTTTGTAGCAAAATACCCAGTAAAGTGAAAAAGTATCAATTTTATCCTATCATAAGTTCAGAGAGAGAAGGAACTAATAGAAGATGCATGTGCGGTTGTCTTGGCCCTGAGGCAGAGTCTCTTTGCCTGTACAGATTATAAAAAATAATCATGTGGGCATCTCCCTGGTATATGCACCATCCTGATAATAAAATTTGAAATCATGTTCCACAAGGAATATTTACTGCTCTAGCACAGGAATATTGAACTTCTTAACTGGAAAGTAGGCTCAAAAAGCCTGTTAAAAGTTTTTCAAGTCTTAGCTAATGAGCCACATTTAAGTAAAGGATACTCTTATCCTCACTGTAAAAAGAAGAAGATGCTTTGAATTATTAACCTTGTGACTGTGGGCATGTTTGCCAGTTCTCTCTTGTAGAAACATTCCAAATGCATATGATGAAAAGCAACTGAAGTATCCGAACTGGCAGCACGACCCAGGGGCTGTGAGGAAAGAAATGGCTAGAGGACTTTGTTTTAAATGATAAGTTATTTATTTGTGGGGGGGGGGGGCTTGTTTTTCACATTTTCCTTTTGTCTCTGCTTATCTTTTAGTTTATTTAAGAATTTACACATTTTAAATGAATGTCTCTAAATAGGAAAATGATGTGAGGAATAGAATTTTATCACCATAAAATTAGAGAATTTGGGGGGAAAGTAGACCAAAGAAGCATCCATTAATAATTTCATTTTTGATAAATACAAGTTTGTATATATTAGGATTACAATAAATGGCAGAGTGATTTAGACATGTCATTTAGCTCTGAAAATTTTCATCCTAGTACAATGATTAGAGACATAAATTGGTCTACTTTGTCAGAATTGGCTAGTTATTAACAAATTATAAACTTTTTACTATTAAGTTTCATAAATATTAATTAACTTGTTACTAATAAGGACAATGAGATGAATTAGAGTTATATACTACCCTCAAAGAGCTTATAAGTATAATATGTGAGTTCTAGTTTCTCCATATTTTTGCCCACACTTGGTATGGTCAGTTTTTAAAAAATATAAATATACTAATAGATGTATAGAGATATCTTATTATGTTTTTTAATTTGAATTTCCCTAATGATTAATGATGATGAGGATTTGGGGTGTGCTTATTTGCAATTATTTTACTTTCTTTGGTCTGTTCATATCATTTGCCTATTTTTTACTGGGTTGTTTGTTTCTTATATATTACTTATATAAGTCCTTTATCAGATATATGGTTTTAAAATATATTCCCCCAGTATAGAACTTGTCATTTCACTCTCTTAATGGTGTCTCTTGAAAACAGAAGTCCTTAATTTTGATGAAGCCATTTTCTAATTTATTTTTATGGATTATGCTTGTGTCTAAGAAATCGTTTCTAACTCAAGGTCACAAAGATTTTTTCCTATGTTTTATTCCAGAAGTTTTATAAGGTCTTTCATATATGTCTGTGATCTGTTTTGAATTCGTTTTTGTAGATGATGTGAGGTAGTAATCAAAGTTCTATTTTGTGTATGGATATCCAATTATTCTAGCATGATTTGATGAAAAGACTATAATTTTTCACTGAGACACCTTTGCAGCTTTTCCAAAAGTCAATTGACAATATAAGTGTGAGTCTGCTTTTGTACTTTTTATTAGGTTCCCTTCATCTATTTGTCTCTATTGATATCAGTACCACCCTGTCTTGATATTGTAACTTTATAGTTTATGTAGTCACGTAGTGTAACTTCTCTCACTTTGCTTTTCTTTTTCTAAGTTTTCTATTTTAGTTCCTTTGCCTTTCTATGTGAATTTTAGAAAAACTTGTCTGTATCTAAGAAAAAGGCTGCTGTAATTTTATTCGGAAAGTGTTGAATCTATAGATCAAATCAGGGAGAATTAACATCTTAACAATATTGAGTTTTCTAATTAATGAACACAGTATATTCTCTATTTATTTAGGTCTACTTTAATTTCTCTCAGCTATGTTTTTTCATTTTCAGCAGATAAGTCTTGTACATCTTTCATTAGTTTTTACCAGAGAATTGAATACTTTGAAACTATTGTAAATGGTATTTAAAAAATTTTCATTTCCAGTTTTTCATTGATTTTGGTATATAGATCTTATATTGTACAGTCGTTAAAATCTCTTATTAGTTCCTACAGTTCTGGTAAATTTAATTGGATTTCCTATGTAGATGGTCATATCTGAGAAAAAGGCTAGTTTACGTCTTTCTTTCCAATCTTGATGCCATCTAGTCATTAGGCTTACCTATTACACTGATTAGAACAGCAAGTACAATGTTTAATAAAAGTGATGAGAGCAGAATCTTTGCCTTGTTCCTGATCTCAGGGTGAAAGCATTCAGTCTTTCATCTTTAAGTATAATATTATCTGTAGATTTTTCATCACCTTTGTCAGGTTGAGCAAGTTCTCTTCTCTTCCTCATTTGCCAAGAGTTTTTATTAGGAATAGATTTGGAATGTTGTCAAAAGCTTATTTATTGTGGTGGCCAAAAAGTTCCTTTGGTTTTTAAGTAAAAATAAAAGACACATTTTTTATTTTCACCAAGAATTTATTGAACAATGTATTCACCGTTTTGTTCTACTACCTTCTGCCATTTTTCAGGCAACTTCATAATTCCATCTTCCCAAAACTTTTTACCTTTTTGAGCAAAGAACTGTTCCAGGTTCCTTTTACAGTCTTCCAGGGAATTGAAATTTTTTCCATTAAGAGAACTTTGTAAAGACCGAAATAAATGGAAATCTGAAGGTGCAATGTCTGGTGAATACGGCAGATGAATCAGAACTTCCCAGTCAAGCTGTAACAGTTTTTGCCTGGTCATCAAAGAAACATGTGGTCTTGCGTTATCCTGATGGAAGATTGTGTCTTTTCTGTTGACTAATACCAGACACTTTTCGTTGAGTGCTGCTTCCAGTTGGTCTAATTGGGAGCAGTACTTGCTGGATTTAATCATTTGGTTTTCCAGAGGGAGCTCATAATACAGGACTCCCTTCCAGTCCCACCATATACACAACATCACCTTCTTTGGATGAAGATTGGCCTTTGGTGTGGTTGGTGGTGGTTCATTTTGCTTATTCCACGATCTCTTCTGTTCCACATTATTGTACAGTATCCACTTTTCACCACCTGTCACAATTTGTTTTAAAAACGGAACGTTTTTCGCTTAACTTATGTAGAACCCAAATACCCAAAGCGATTCACATAACCCAACTGGTACAAATGATTTTCAATGCTTGATTTGGATATTTTGAGTATGTCGGCTATATCCCGCATGGTATAACATTGATTGTTCTCAATTAATGTCTCAATTTGATTGCTATCAACTTCAACTGGTCTACTCGACCATGGAGCATTGTCCGGCAAGAAATCTCCAGCACGAAACTTCTCAAACCACTTTTGACACGTTCGATCAGAAACAGCGCCTTCTCCATATACTGCACAAATATTTTTTTGCGTTTCAGTTGCGTTTTTACCTCTCTTGAAATAATAAAGCATAATATGCTGAAAATGTTGCTTTTTTTCTTCCATCTTCAATATTAAAATGGCTACACAAAAATTCACCAATTTTGATAAGTTTTTTTTTTTTAATGCACACTGATATGGCAGCTGTCATGATACAATCTAACAAAATTGTTTCAAATGAAGTTAAAGACAACTAAGCGTTACTAGAGCCATCTGATGGAAAAAACCAAACGAACCTTTTGGCCAATGCAATAGCTTATATTGAGATGATCATATCTTTTACTTTTTTAGACTGTTAATATAGTGAATTACACTGATTGATTTTCTAATGTAAAACCAACTTTTCACTCCTAGGATATATCACATTTGACCACGATATATTATCTTTTTATATATTGTTGTATTTATTTGCTAATTTTTTAAAAGAATTTTTTCATCTGTGTTTATGAGGAAAATTTTCTTTCCCTGAAATATTTTTGTGTGTTTGACATCAGAATAATGCTGGCTTTATAGAATAAGTTGAGAAGTATTTCTTCCCTTTTGATTTCCTGGGACATTGTGTATAGCATTGTAGAAAAATCAATAAAATCAAAACTATTTTTTCATATATTAAAATAAAAATTGACAAACCTGTAGCTGGACTGACCAAGAAAATGAAGTAACTCAAATGATTAAAATCAGGGCTAAAGAGGGGGGACATCATGACCAACTTTTCAGAAATAAAAAGGATTATAAGGAAACTACAAACAACTGTATGCCAACAAATTAGATAACTTGGATGAACTAGACAAAATCCTAGAAAGACATAAATGATTGAAACTGACTGAAAAGAAATAGAAAATCTGAACAGACCTGTAACATGATTAGATTAGTTATTTAAAAACTTCCTGGGGAAGGTGGGGCAATATACAAGTTGGGGAGTGGGAGGTAAAAACTACTGTGTGTAAGATAGGATCAAGGAAGTATTGTACAACACAGGGAATATAGCTGATATTTTGTAATAACTGTAAATAGAAAGCAACCTTTAAATATTGTATAAAAATTTTTTAGAATTTTAAATTAAAAAAATTTTTAATAAAGGAAAAAATATAAATTATAATCTAAGTGAATCCAAAAATTTAAAAATAAATAAATAAATAAATTAATTAATTAATTAAAAGTTCTCAGAAGACAATCCCAGGCCCAGGTGAATTCTACCAAACATTTAAAGAACTAGCACTAATCCTTCACAAACTCTTTCAAAAAATAAGAGAACACTTCCCAACTCATTTTATTAGCCCAGTAGTTCCTTAATACAAAAGCAGACCACAATATTACAATAAAAGAAAAATATAGACCAACATTTCTTATGAATATAGATAGAAGTAAATATCCTCAACAACATACTAGCAAATCAAGTTCAGTAGTATGTAAAAGGTATATACCATAAGCAGGTAGAATTTATTCCAGGAATACAAGATTGGCTTAACATCTGATAATCTATCAGTGTAATATACCATATTACTAGAAAAAGGACCAAAAACATGTGACCATGTTAATAGATGCAGAAAAAAAATTGACAATATCCAACACTCTTGCATGATAAAAATGCTTAACAGCCTGTGAATAGAGGGAATTTTAACCAGATAAAGAGCATGTATGAAAACCTCACAGCTAACAACATAGTTAATGGTGAAAAAAAATGAATGATTTTACCCAAGGATCATGAAGTGACACGAAGTGACAGGTATGTCTGTTGTCAACACTTCTTATTCAACATTGTATGTCCATTTGTGGATATACTACATTTTATTCATCCATTCATCAATTAATGTAAATTTGACTTGTTTACACGTTTTGCCTATTATGATCATTTGTCCAAGGCTTGGGTGACCTGTTTTCATTTCTCTTGGGTTTATAGCTAGCAGTGGAATTGTTGGCTCATATGGTAAGTCTATATTTAACCCTTTGAGGAACTGGGAAACTGTTTCCCAAAGTAGCTGCATCTTTTCATCTTCCCACCAACAATGTATGAGGGTACCAATTTCTCCATATCCTCACCACATTCTAGTGAGTGTGAACTGGAATCTCACTGTGGTTTTGATTTGTATTTGCCTAAAGGCTTATGATATTGAGCATCCTTTCATGTGCTTATTGACCATGTGTGTATGTTTTGAAAAAAAAATGTCTCTAGATCCTTTATCTAAATTGGAATATTTATCTGGTTATTATTGAGTTGTAAGAGATTTTTTAAAATATATTGTTATATATTCTCATACATTCTAGATTCAAATCTCTTATCAGATATGATTTGCAAATACTTTCAATTTGTTAGTTGTCTTTTCACTTAATGTTATCAATTATAGCCTGAAAGTTTTTAGTTTGTATGAAGTCCAATTTATCTATTTTTTTCTATTAACACTTTTGCTGTCGTATGTAAGAAATCATCATCTAACTCAAGGTAGTGAAGATTTATGCCTGTTTTCTTCTGACTGTTGATAAATGAACTAATAACAATTTAGGTCAAATTGTTATTTGTGGAGATGGAGGGACTAAATGGTTTCTTTATAGCAACTAAGTAGAAAGAAATTGTAAGACTAATAAGTGATAAGACTCTAAGGAAGAAAAAAGATGAGTCAAAGAAAGTCCTACATTAAAAGGCAAATAAAAAAAACATAAATATATGTTGGAGGATAACTACATCTATAAGTTGGGCCAAGTTTTATATTTAAAATTAGAGGTAACAATATTAAGCCTATATTATGTTTAAGTAAATAATTTATTTAATAATTTATTTTAAAAGTTTTTTTTAACGTAACTTAGACAAAGAAACTGGTTGATAGGTATGTTTTACTTATCAACTGGGAGCAGAATATAATAATTAATTAATAGGTACCAAATAAAACTGACATGGATAATTATTTTTTCCCAAAGATTATTTCATGGAATCAATTGACCCAATTGACCAGTTGCTTTGCAATCTGAAAGACTGTGCTGCACCTGAGGTATGTCCTGCACAGACTCCATTGTCAGGGGTGCCACCTGCAAGGGCCCGCCGTTTACGGGAGCGGAGGGGGGGGGAGGCCTGTGCAGAGATCATGCGCCCCCCCCCCGACCCCGCCTCTGCTCCAGGCACTTCAAAGACAGTGGACAAGCTCACTCTCGCCCTTCCAGGAAGGTCGTACAGAGGTCAAAGTGGTCCTTTCTGAGCATGCGCGAAAGCCGAAAAGTCTCTGGCGGCAAGTTGTCTTCTTGTTAAGTGAGGAAGTTTTGCCGCCTGGTTGTCTGTGGTGAGTCAGTTTGCTGTTTGTTTCGGGGGCATTGTCCAGGGGCAGTTGTTCTGGCAGGTGACTCCAGCTTCCTGCCTATCTCAATTGAGGGTGCTGAATTTTATGCTCGTGAGTCTGCTGAATGTCACTATCTAGAAGTTCAGGCAATTTTCCTACCTCAGAATTTCTGAAAAAGTAAACACTTGTTTTCCTCTCCTGTGGGCTTCCCTGGTGGCGCAGTGTTTGAGAGTCCGCCTGCCGATGCAGGGGACGCGGGTTCGTGCCCCCGCTGGGAGGATCCCACATGCCGCGGAGCGGCTGGGCCCGGGAGCCATGGCCGCTGACCCTGCGCGTCCAGAGCCTGTGCTCCGCAGCGGGAGAGGCCGCTGCGGTGAGAGGCCCGCGTACTGCAAAAAAAAAAAAAAAAAAAAAGACCTTGAAACCATATATGCATATGTACGTATAATTGTGTATATAGAGAATTTCCTAGTTTCAGGTTATCTTGAACTCTTTCAATAGTGACACACCAGGGAAGGGAATGGATAAAAGATGAAATAAAAGAAAATGAAGTCATAACAACAAAAAAGCAAAAAATCATTTCTACGTAAAGGAAGACTCATTTTCTCACCCAGAGCACCCGTTGTGAAATAGTGATGTCCAGGCCCAATCTATCCTCCAGTATGTTTCTATTCTTTTTCTTTTTCCCTTTTGGTGTGCAGAAGTTTTTAAAATATTTTAAGTTGGTTTGCCAGCATTTGAGAAGCAGAATGTTTCACATAAAAATCCAAGTTCCTGGCATCTTTTGAAAAACTGGAAGATCTGGAAACAGAAACCTAAATCCCTTAAGGCACCCACGGGCTAGCCAGCTCTCCGCAGCAGGAGCACCTCCTTAGATAAGGCCTGAGCCTCACTGCTCAGCTTACTGCTGAATCCATCCTGTCTGCTTCACTCGTTTCTATTCCATGCCTGACCCCTGTGAGCATTTGGGTTTGCATCCATTTTTTAAACTCAAATGAACTGTTTTCCTCTGTTTTACAGCCAGCAAGTCTCTCAGCATTCAATTAAAATAAATTAGAAGCCTAGAAGCAGTCAGTTTTTGAGAAATGAAATTTTTAACATTGCTTCCACAGTTAATATGTAATCACTGAGTAAATTATTGCTATGCTTAAAGCATCTTTAGGACCCTGTTTAGGAAGGAATGTAGAAAGTAATTCTTGTTTTCCTATGAATTGCTGAAACAGAGCCTCTAACATACTGGGCAAAATGAGAAAAGCAATATGTATTTTTGTTGTTCTGAACAGGATGACAAAACAAGTGAAAACAGGTGTATAAACAGCAGTAGGAAGTAATGAAAAACAAGATCGCTAAAATCACAAAGGCCAGTGTTATTTTATGACAGCCTGGAGCAGCAACTGGAAAACTTCTCTTGTAGTCGTTGTATCTGTAGGCTTCAGTATTCATTTTCCCTTATGAATTAATTTCTTAAAAAGAGTATGAAAGGCTTTCTCCCTATCCATGGACACTTTGAAGTAGCTTGCACAGAGTATGAGGCCTAACAGAGCATCCTGGTTGAAATGTAAAACCAAAACCAGAATCAAAACATGCTTTTGAAGGTAACTAGTTTTAAAGGAACTGCAAGCCATAAAGGTGAAAACTCCTCTGTTTATGGAATATATCTTGCACATTGAAGAGAAATTCTAGATCCCAGGAAAATCTTTGAAAGATATCAAATTTAAAGACCCTAAGCTCTCCTCAGAAGGTTTACAACATCAACCTTTTTCAAAGTTTTGATCTGAAATCAGTTAAACCTCTTGAGAAAGAAATTTCATTGAAACTGAAAAAAGCAAGCAAAAGAAAATGCAGGTAGGTAGGTGCTAATTGAGTACAAATGTAATTGAAGTTCACTGACCTTTCCTCCTGAAAGTCCCAAGGATGCACAGCTGTGGGCATAACCATACAGAGTACTTCAGTGAGTGAGATTGCCTTGGGAGAGCTACAAGTAAAACCTAGGCAAGGGTCATGAGAATGGGTTTTAAAAGATTCTCCCTCTTTGGCATTATAAACATATGTCTTTGTTTCATTCTTTTGTCATTTAACTTCTAGGATTCAAAAATTTCCTTCGTTAAATCAATATAATGATAATAAAATGCTTTCACATGAACTGAACCTTTAAAGGGACATAAACGGGGGAGAGACAACTCACTCAACTCCTTTTATTTTCATCTAGGAAAAAGACCTTCAAATTTTTGACCAATAGTGTTAGGATATAGGAAGAAAGCACTAAACTCGGATGAATTTATGCCAGGAATTTGCATATTATTTCACAGCCACTACAATTAGGCATGGAGACAAATGAAAAATTGGATTGGTGTCACATGATTGGAAATGGAAAAATATCCAAGTCCTCAAAAAAGCAAAAATTAGAAACTCAAGCACATAAATTTAATATCAGTTGGGGAGCAAATAGCTTTCAGAAAGGTATCTGATGATAATTAGTAGTAAACACATATAATCTGAGTCTAAGACATAATATAGAAGGATCTCAAACTTGGTAGTTTGAGGTAGAACAATTAGAGTTTCTCTTCAAGAGATAATAAGTAGATTGATATTTCAGGAAAAAATGTTGTAGAATAATTAATGTCTTCAAACATTTGACAAAATCTGCCATGAATTCTCTGAAGAAACTGTATAATTCAATACTATCATATGATAAGGGTATAATAATAACAGAAAGTGATTACAAGAGAAGATAATTGGCACAAGGAAGGAAAACAATATTTAGTGACTCTAATGTCTGTAAATTATAGCACAAAGTGTAGCCAATAAAGAAAGAGAACTTGAGATTGTAAAGTAATAAAGAATATGACAGCATAAGTAAAATTGAGTCTTGGTAACATTCTGTAACAGAAATAGCTCAAGCAGAAGAGGTACTAATCCCAGATTCAGGCATTTTAGAAAGAAAGGCAGAGAAGCAATATGAGTTTAGAAAATTTCCTGCAGGGAAAGGTACAAAGCTGAATCCTATCTGGGCAAATTATGAGTGACAATAAGAGGATGAAAACAAAACTACTGATATGGCTGTGTAAGTGTGTTAAGACTACCCAGTCAGTGAGGGAAAGGGGGTGGGTGCTGGTGCAGGCACTCAGACTACTACAGAGCTGAGGGGACCTCATCTTTCTGGACAGCTGTGAAAATATTTTAGTCAAAAATAGAGCATTCAAAAGGTTATTTTTCACCTTTCAGAATAATAGAAATGACAAGGGAACTTGTTACCACAAATTTCATTTTTGCCAACATGGAACAATCAGTTCAATTGAAATGACAGAAAGATGCTGGTGGAAAATGTAGTTACTTCAAAGTGCATGAGAACTACACTGTGTCTAACCCTTCTAGGGATTTTTTTTTAAAAATTACTATGGATGTAGTAGAAATCTCCGTTCTGCATGACGTCATTCTGTCAATATTGAATTCTTTTTAGAATTTAATATTTAAGTATCTAGGCACTAATAACAAGCAAAGTTTAACACTTCAACCAAAACACATCCTTTTGCTTTTCACAATTGTGCGCCTATGTCGAGGTTCAGGGAAAGCAAAAGAAAACATTCTTAAAAGTTCGAAAGAAAATAATTTTTGTTGTGGTTCCTTTTGGAAGAAATAGTGCAAGCTCAGTTGCACTGGCTAGAGTAGTAGTAGCTGCTGTATAACTAAAAAAAACTCCAAAATATCAGCAGCTTACAAAATAGAAACATGTTTCTACTCATTTAAAGTTCAGGCATTGGGCTTCCCTGGTGGCGCAGTGGTTGGGAGTCCGCCTGCCGATGCAGGGCACACGGGTTCGTGCCCCGGTCCGGGAAGATCCCACATGTTGCGGAGCGGCTGGGCCTGTGAGCCATGGCCGCTGAGCCTGCGCGTCCAGAGCCTGTGCTCCGCAGCGGGAGAGGCCACAGCAGTGAGAGGCCCGCGCACCGCAAAAAAAAAAAAAAAAAAAAAAAAAAATGTACTTAAAGTTCAGGCATTAGTGGTTGGGGGTGGGGTAGTTTGTTTAGGGAGTGGGAAAGAAGCTCTGCCCGCTGTAGCTCCAGGCAGATGGAGGCTCTGTTATCTACATGGTGTGGTTTCTGAGATTGCTCTGAGTGTCAAGAAAGAGGGCATGAAGAATTATATGGGAGTTTTGTATGGGCTAATCCTGGAAGTGATATACTGTATATCCTTTGTTCTCAAATTCCATTGGCCACAGTTGAATGGCTTTATTCTATTGGCCACATAAATGTAAGGGGAACTTGGACATGTATATGCCTACTGTCTGGGCAGTTAGTTCCCAGCAACAGCTTTAAAACCATAGATGGGAAAATGAGTCTTTGATTTAAACCCAGTGGTCTGTGCCACACTTACCTGGAGTTATCCTGGTATAGATCATTCAAAATCTGTTAGTGTAAAGATAATGCTTTCCTTTGTTGACACATCACTTTTTATTGTCTGAACAGTGGAGATCCACTGAAAAATTATCTTTGATGGGGATATTGGTTTTTAATGTTCCCAGAGCCACTGTTATCAAATAATATCAAACATTTAAAATATTATTTTATTGAATTTTAGAACTTCAGAACTGGAAGGAAATTTGGAGAATGACCAGTCCAACACCATTTTCTAACAAACAGAATCACATGTTGTATATTATGCAGTTAGGCTGTAAATTTTGTTGAGTGCAGGAATATATGAAATCAGTCTTTTTCTTGTGCCTAAATGAAACCTACAGAAAAAGCTAGCCACTTAATGAGTCATGTTAACTGTTTCAAGCTTCTAAACTATTAGACATATCCTCACTCTGACGTGAGGTGTGCAAAGGGACAATGATAATTTTGCAGCTTGTCCCATGTGCCAGTATTATTTGATTTATATGCTGTACCTGCCTTCTGTGATGCTGTGTGAATTCATAAATCTGAGTAAAAGAACAGGGACCCATAACTCAAAGAGGATGAGATGGGCTATACCCTGAGGCTGAGAATGTACTGCAGAACTGGAGCTCTGTTCCTTCATGAATACTCATGGGTATCAAAGTTGCTGAAGGTTAGCATTCATCATAAAGGGTCCCAGTCAAGGTACATGGCAGGATTCCAAGAATAGTTTTTTGTTTTTTGGGTTTTTTTGTCTTCAAACTTTTGTGTAGTCCACATAACATTTTTTTGTTGTTTTTGCCGTTTTAAAAATAAGGTAAACTTGATGCAATTTAGTGTTCTACTAATGTATACCTCTGCATCATGCACAACTATTTGTCAGTGCCTACTGTGTGCAGGATGTTGTCCTATACAGGTATTATGGGCAGATAAAAAATTATAAGGCGCATAGTATAAGCTTTCAAACTTATCGTCTAGCAAAGGATATGACAGAGCTCATAAAAAACAATGACAACATATGGGCATTATATGAAAAGGATCGTAGGGATATAAAACACTCGGTAGTACAGAAATTCAGAAGAAAAAGAGTTCCCTGAGGATGAAGTAGTGAAGGACCATCTAATATAAGTAACACAAGTAATAAATGCATGCTGCAACCAAGCTGCTTTATATTCATAAAAGCTTTTGGAGTAGCCAAGTCCTATCACTTCTCCAATCTTTGGTCTGCCTTTACTTTGTACTTATTATAATTAGGTCTGTATCTCAGTGTTTAGTAAAACTTATACTAAAATTATGAGATTTTGGTCAGATATTTAGGGTTTTAAAATTAATTAATGATTGAAGTACAGACATTTAGTTTTATTCTGTCACAGACAGTAACCTCATCTCTGCCCAACTACAAACGGATGCTCTGGCTTTTAGTATATGAAGGTTAGGCATGCCCTTAATTGGTTCATTCAACAAGTAATTTGAACATGAAATATTCATTAAGCTGTAATTCTGTGTCAAACACTATTCGGGTGGAAGGAGCACAACATTGAGAAGGATAGAGAGAGAAGTCAGGATGGCCAAGCAGTCTAAGGCACTGTGTTGAGAAGGATAGAGACCCAGCCCTCACCATCTTGAGACTTACAGTCTGTGAAGTAGACAGATATTTCCATCAGCAATGACATGAAATGACAGTAAGTACTAGGAGGAAGAAGGCACAGAGGGTGTTCCTTCAAAACTATTTAGCAAAGATTCTGACTTAGTCTCCTGGAAGTCAGGAGAGACTACATTAAAGTGAAAATATAAACGATATAAAGGAAATGGCCAACTGAATATTAAGTGGAATTGTGTCCTAGGCTGAGAAAACAAGAAGAAAAGGCAAATGTGATTTTGCCAGTTTTAGGAGGCTCTGTGAAGTAGCTTTCTCCTACCTAAAAGTAAGGAGATGATATAATCCAGCAGTTTTCAAAGTGTAGGCAGAGAGTCTGCAAGGACAAAATTATTTTCATAATAATACCAGGGTTTATTTGGTTTTTTTCCATTCTCATTTTCTCATGAGAGTGTTCCAGAAGCTACATAACATGTGATATCACAACAGATTAAATCTCGAAGCAAACCTGAGAATCCAGCTGTCTTCTATTAGGCCAGACATTAAAGAGATTTCCAAAAATGTAAAACAATGTCACCTTCTGCCTAATTGGTTTTAGAAAATAGAGTTTGTAAAAATATGTTATTTATGTAAGCATATAATGCATTTATTTTTATTTCTAAGTGAATTAATAAATACATATTTTTTAAATGTCTCAGTTTTAATTTAAACATGTAAATGCTGAGAGATATAATCCACATAAACAAAAGGTATTTTGGGTGGGTCCTAATTAATTTTTAATAGGGTTAAGTAGTTGAGACCAAAAAGCTTGAGAACCACTAATTTAATCTCTTGCTCAAAATGGGGACATTTTGAGAGTGAAAGGAGATACTCTTTTTTTTTTTTTGAGATACTCTTAATAATTATACCAGAGAACAAAGTGACATTACATCCCAGCTTACCTAGGACAATCTTAGTTTATATATATTTTCCTAGTATGTATTATTAATAGCTTTTAGTGTCACTGTCAAAATATCCTGGTTTGGAGGATCAGCTGTATGGTCACCCTACCTATGGTACTAATTAATGATGGCCTTGTCTTACACCCTCCTAAGCTTGCTGTCAAAGAGAGCTCCAGAACATGAACTTTGGTGGGGAACTATATATGAGGGACCTTGTGGGAGCAAATATGCCTATCACAGACAGACTGGTGGAAAGAAGCAAGGGCAAACTTTATGTTTGTTGTTTTGTTTTATCTCAGAGTATGGCATTATGGGTTTAGACATCTTGAGTCTGAGAAGAGCACTGTTAATCTGTGTTTTAGAGGAACAGATTTTTAGAGTATCCTGCACCAACTCTAGTAGTTACCTGGACATCTGAAGAATAAAATCTTTTCTTTGAAGCAACTTCAGCTTTTGAGAGAATGTTGAGAGGAATGAATAATTCCTGTGCTGCATTTTATAGCAGGTCACTCCCAAGTATGGATGCTTGTTATGAAAACTGGAGAAATTTACATACTCAAATTGAAATAAGGTCATTGACCCAACAGAATCCTTCAGGCATTAAAAATAACACAAAAAACCAAAACACCTGCCTAAAGCACCAGAAACAAAAGGTATTGTGTTGAATATTTTCCCTCTTTCCCAAAGGTTGAGATAGCTAACATTTATAGAACAACAGTGCACCAATCTGTAATGAAATACATCACTGAATCACCACTAAAGATTTTGAGGTCAGATACATCCTTTGGAATATCTGCCAACCAATAACATGGGTACATTATGGATTCTCTTCGAGTATGTTTTAAGAAACAATAGAAACATTACAAGCAGAATGGAAAAAAAGAGAGAGAGAGAAAAAAAAAAAAAAACAGCCAGGGAGAGGGAGAAAAAAAAAATGAGAGGGCAAGAGAGCCAGCGAGAGGCTTACGTGAGCATACATCTTGTTTCCTGGGCACATCAAGGCCTTCTAGCCAAGGGCTGTGATGTTCTAGACAATTTTACTGACATAAAATAAGGAGTCTAAATTATGATGAAATCAGAACCAGAAGCCAACCACTAGGGAAGCCATTAACAATTTAACATGAGGGAGTGTGGATTCTACTTGTCAAAGAGAATATTAGAAGACTGTTTGATATAAAATGCAACTATCACAGCACTGAGGGTTGGGTACCTCAGCTGGGTTTTCCTTGAACTCCTTGCCTTACAAAGTTAAACACAGACCTGGGTGTTTCACAAGGACAGCGTATCTTATGCCAAAGCAAAAAATCACATCAACCGAATAGGATGGTTTGATTGGATACCTGTCTCTCAAGTAGTTGTTTGGCAAAGGCAAAGACCACAGGGAACAGTAAGAAAGTGGACCTAAGTAAAAATTCAGAGTTCTTTTTTAAATTTTTATTGAGGCATAATTGATGTACAACATTATATTAGAAGAGAATTCTAAATCTAAGACACATTGAGTCAAATTCTAGCTTGGTTGTTTCCTGTCTGTGTGATCTTGATACAGTTTTATCCTCTAGAATCATCATGAACTTCACCTTAAAATGAGACTAATAATATCTACCTCATAAAAATGATGTCAGAATTAATGAACAACAACAAAAACGGCACCTAGCTCAGTGCCTGGAGGGAGTGGAAACTCATTAAAAATTACCCATCTATCCTTACTTATCACCCAGTCTTAATATTGAGTCTCTTTCTCCTTTTCTTACTTCTCCTTCTCTATCTTGTTTTTCTTTTTTTTTTCCTGTTCTTTTAAGACAATTTTATTTTAATATAATTATAGATTTACGGAAAAGTTGCGAAGATAGTACAAAGAGTTCCTGCATAACCCTCACCTAGTTTCCCTTTTTTTCTTTTTTAAATTCATTTTTCTTCATTTGGTTTATTTGAATGCATGTTCTCAGCTATCTTAAAAGTAGATTGTACTCTAGTATAATGTAGTATCACTCACTTCACTTGTACCTTCTTCATCCCTTCATTACACAATTGATGAAAGTTAAATGATTACCCTAGAGTAGAACAATGTTAAATTATCTGGGGCTGAGTATGATTATTGACTTTCTTTTTGGATGCAGAAAACTTTGGAATAATCTAGCCTATAACTTGGGGGGAAGACAGTCAGGTGGAGGCAAAAGAAAAAGTTGATAAAACCCCTATGCCAGTCTGATGGTGCAGTTATTATATGTTTTTGCATATATATTTATAGATGTATATTATATATATTTATATATGTGCCCTAACATCTAACAGTATGTCTGGTGGTTCTAATAATTGGTAAATCCTTTCAAAGATGTGATGGTTAGGTTATAAGGTTTAAAAGGCCCAGGATAGAAGGTTTAGTTTAAGGGTATATCCACAAGGACTTTATGTAGTGTCCTGATGTACCCTCATGGCCCTGGGTAGTAGAAGGAGGAACTGAGCTTCTTTAGTTTCATCTCCCATCTCATCTCCTTCCTGGGTCTCTTTTGTCTTTGCTTGCAAACTGTTATCTCCATAATCCTTCTACTGTTCTCCTGGAGGTTTTTCACCTAACAATGTTTCCCCCTGAGAACTTTCAATGCTCTGAACTAGCCACAATAGCCTTGCTAATTTTCACCAATAGCAAGTACTCTTCCCTTGATACTCTGTTTAATCTACATGTCAGGGGAAGAAAATGAGTTCAAATGTAGGAATTCACCTAGACCATAATAGATAACTAACTTAATGCCTTTTCCTCCCTGGGTCAGTTACATTTTAAGAGAAGAAGCCTCACAGTTAAAAAGAAAAACACTATCATACCCAAGAATGGCCTGTAACGTTGGAAGTTTAGGCACTGTGGCAGGGAGAAGAAAAAGAGATCTGAAAGCATAACCTTTCTTGGTCCTTCTCCAACTGAGGGCTGCTGGAGACACTGAAAAAGTATCCAACTTTTCCTGATAGTCTGAACCCTCTTCAATTCACTACATTCAAGATAGCAGAGGTAATAATATTTATGAATAAAGAAAAACATGCTATGAGAGGGTAGGAGAGGACTAGGAAATGACAAAAAGGAGGATTGGGTGCCAACCGAAGGGACTGTCAGGTCATTTGGAGAAGGTGCTATTATCACGCTATCTTTATCTCAACATGAAAATTAAAACTGTCTGTGTTGGTGTCATGAATCCAGTGCCATTTAAGCTTCCAAGATCCAAAGCAGTGTAACGCAAAAACTCACCTAAAGCAATTTTGAGAAGAATCTTGCTTAGCCCACTACAAGCTCTTCCTCTAGCTGTAGACCTAGGCATAACAGTTTTGGAAACAAGAAATAATGAAGTGCAATGCTAAAGAGTAAAAAATGAAGAACGATTTGAAGGTGTGAAAGGATTTGGAAAAAGATAAAATGTAGTGACAGAAGTTCATTTCATTCCCATCATGAGATTTGGCAATGGTTATATTGCTTCTTGCCTTCAGTTACCAAGGCCACAAACCATTATTTTCAGAGGCTCATTGCCCTGTATGTGCATCAAAATTTGATGGAAAGATAAAGGGGTTGTGAGCGAAAAATTGCCTGGCTGTTCCTCTTAATAGATTTTCTTTTTCTTTTTCTCTTGGAGAGGACATCTTGAAGAAGGAAATACTCATAAAATACTAATAGTAATAATAATAATAACATTAATCATCATCATCAAATCTTTGTTAGAAAACTGTGCTCAAATCAGATCCCTCCACCCTTTACCTTCCCGTTCTCCATCTTCACTGACATAAAGAACATGTACGAAATACTGATAATTCTCTGGAAGTACTCCTGGCTTGCCCACCAGTGAAACTTTTATTAAAATTTTAATAGACACATAAAAAGAAGGAAGCTTACCGACAGAACAAATTCACCAGATGAACTATACAGTTCACAGACAATGCAATTTAAATTATATAATGAAATTGTAAACAATGGAGTAAATTAAATGAGAAAAAATATATTCTGAGATATTAACCAAGGAGGCTTACAAATCAAGCTTAGGTTTTCTTGGAGACAAGATGAATGCACTTGTATGTGGACAGTATAATTTTCCATTTCTTCCTCTGATATCACTCTAACTGGCTTTTCAAATGCACTGACAGAATGCAGTTTTTACTGGAGAGGGATTCAGAATGAGAATTCCTTATGCTAACCACTAATAAGCAATGCTAGCAAGAGTATATGATATTTTTAAGATTTTGTGCATAGTGCATGAGATTAGCTGAGAGTTCATTATTCTAATATGGTTGTGCAAACCCAATTCAGTGTTAGTTCAATAGGAATTGTACTTTGCTGGCAGGTATGCATTTGTTCCTATTACACTGCACGTGCAGCAAATTTTCAGGCTTTCATTTGGCTCTCACATTTGATGCTGCAGGCAAAATGCCATTAGGCAAAGGTAAGAGGAAAAGGCAGACAGAGAAGCCATGAGACCCTGGTCCAGCCTCTGACTTCCGCTCAGGAGGTACAGTTACAACCAAATTATGCTATCAGGATTGTTCATTTCCTACATGATCTGAGCTTTATGCTCCACGAGGAGAAGGAGAGGTGACTGAGTGGCTTGAGGTACAACCTCCCCATTGACTGCATACTGACAGTGCTATTTATTACTTAGACCCTCATCTCAGAGCTGAGATGTGCAAGAGTGCTCTGTGTGTCTGAGCCAAATTCTATTTCAAATGCCATATTTGGCTTTTATTTCTTTAAATGTGATCAGATTACTATTAAAAATATTATTTCTCATTCTGTTTGTGTCCATCTCTTCCCGATGCCTCCAGTGAAAAGGTTTCTTATCTATTTTGACAAAAATTTAAACCAGATTGACTCTGCCATAGAAAAATGGACACTGAATCTTGAAGGGTTAAACAAGCTTCAGAAAGGATGAGATTTTTCTCTCCATAGAAACTGCATGCTTGAACGATTCCTAAGCTGTTAGGGTTACCATGGTAATTATTATGCTTAAATGGAGAGGTTTATTTGTGAAGCAAAAAGACCAACAAACTTGTTGCCTGTATCTCCAAATCAGAACTACTTGCAGCCATCTTTAAGGAGGGGTGAACTTTTTTTTGGAAGAATTGAATAATGCAGATCAATCTTTATCAGAAAGTGTGACAGGCTTGAATAAAAGAAAGGTGGAATGTGAATATATTAGGGATATTTACTGAAGCCCCATTTATTGGATGGGCTTTACCATTTTTACCTCTTGAAGGTAAGCTGAGGATATAAACAACCTCAGAATCAATTGTATTTTAGGGGAATCAGTTTGTTAGAGCATCTGATAGATTGTTTATGTATGGCTGATCATAATGGTCTTGAGGTCAATTCATTTTAATGCAAAAATGACTCTAAGAGCTTAAATTAACTATTTAAAAAATTTTTTTAAATCCTGAAGTCATGGCCTAGTGAACCTATTTCTCCTGATTTTAGGGGAAAGAAACCTGACTGGCCATAACAACAGAGTTCATAGCCCACTTTAGCAATGTAGAGCACTTCTGCAAAGTGTAAGAGTGGTGTTATGAAGTGGGAAGGCTAAATACTCTTCACAAGTGTACAGGCTACTCTGTGTAAGAACAATACTATCTCACAAATTTGGGACAAATTGTATAAGTCTAAAATGAACTCTGTGCTCTCTCTGTTACACTCAGTTTGACCTTAAAATCAGACATAAAGATTTGAAAGCAGTCTGGAAATTCCTGATGGACAGGTGTGTCCCTGTACTCTCTACATGCCTTTACTGTACATGCCTTTACTCTTGCCCGTATCAGCGTGTAACTGTGACTCTCTTGTTGGCCACTCCTTTAGATGCTGGGCCTCAGAGCCTAAGGAAGAGGAGGCAGGAGATGGAGCATGAACCCAGAGTCAGGGTGCCTGTGTTCAAGCCCATCATCATTTGCCTTCTATGTGACTTTGGTAAGTTTCTGAATCTCTCTGGATCCAGTTTACCATCTATAAAATAAGTATGATAAGAAGACCACCTTCATAGGGTTGTTGTTAGAATTAGATGAGTTAATACCTGTAAAGCTCAGAATCACTCAGAACAGCTCCTGGCACAGAGAACATGTTATGGGAGTGCTAGTAGCTTCTCAAGGGATATTGTCTCTTTATTATTGAATTCTCAGTGCCTATCCTCAGATTAGTTGCTTAATAAAGGTTTCTTGAAGTAATGACTGAATGAGCCTTTGACTCAATTAAGGGACCCTTTTGTACCTTCTGCCATGATTGGTCATCTTGCTTCTCGGTGAGAACTTCTGGTGACCAGGACTCATGGCATAGCAGCCCATTCTGTTGTTGGAAAGCTCTGCTCAGGAACTCTGTTGTCTTCCTGGTACCTCTCTTCTATGGACAAAGGAAGCTTGAGCAGGCTGCCTTCTGGGGAAAATGTGTCTCTTTAAGCCTGCATGTCCTGACTATAAAAAGCCTGTGGTGTTGGGCAGGGCGGGTGTTGGTTTCTCTCTTCCACACATCAGTGGTCAAGCTGCATATGCCTGACTGTATTCAACAATGAGAGGTGAATTATAAGATTGTTTTTTTGACGAGAGATGGTTATTTCACTTGGCAATTTGATCTCTAAACAAGGCATCTTGCCTATTTTATGGAGTTATTGTTCACTACCCCATTTTACAAGAGGTATTCGGAGAAGACTTCCTTGACATTTTTAAGCTACTGGGATGCGTTTTAATTTGTTTCTAGAGTATTTAATCTATAAGACATACCAGGCTGAATAATTTATGTAACAAAACAATGACAACAAGGTCAAAGCAGAATTATGACTTTACAGTGGGGAATATTCATGACATGATGCTATTTGAAATATGCTTCGTGAATATTAAAGAGTTTTTCCTAATGTTATGTTCCAATTAAACAAGTGGAAAGGTATAAGAAAGAAAATTGGATTCATTTTGAATTAAGCAAATTCTAGCATAGCAATCATCATATTTCTAATTGAAAAATGTCAACCACTGTCTGTCCACATAAAGTTTAGAGATGGTAGCTGGGGCTGTTTTCTCTTGTGACCTAGTTGTGATATAAACCGTAGAGTACCAGATATTCTGCATCAGTAGATCAGATACTCATAATCTGATTTATTCAGTGATATATAACCTCAATTATTTATTTTCGGTTACATTTCAACTTAAAAGGAGAAAGCCAAAGCAACAGAGTTTGCTGCTTAAGGTAATTATAAGATGGCTTATAGATGGAGTTCTGACAAGATCTAACTCTGTTCTTCCTTTTCTAGCACAGTAGGATTTATGCTGTGCAAGGGATAATGGCTTCTTATGTACAGTGGACAAAAATTAGATCATCTCGTGCATAGTGTAGAGAGGATTAGGGAATGAAAAACCTGAATGTTTGCTGACCTCTATCATCAATCAATGCTGTGGTCTGGGGCTAACCACCTTGATACTGATATTTAACATTTATTAAGGACTCATTGTATTAGCTAATTAATTCTTGCACTTTTAATAAACAAGCCAAGAATCTTAGCGCCTTAATGTAAATAAAGGCTTGTTCCTTGCTTACGTCAAATCAAAAGGGACCATTCTCATTCCAGTTAGTGCCTCTGCCATCTTCTAGGGCCTCAAAATCCTCCAGTGAATCCCTTGCTGGCAGAATGATGAGGGAAGCGGAAGAGAGGAAGAATGTTACAGAAGTTAGAGGGGGCCAGGCCTGGAACTGGTGTTTATCACTCTGCCCATTTTCATATATACAAAACTCACTCACATAGCCATACCTGTCTGCAGCCACAGCTGGGAAATATGGTAAAGCACGTACCAAGGAAGAGAGGGCATAGGTGGTGTTGAGTAACTGCAGCTAAGCTCTACCACACTGTGATTAGCTCTCTAAATATTTCACTTAATTCTCACAATAAGTTTTTCTTTTAATTAATTAATTAATTTTGGGCTGAGTTGGATCTTTGTTGCTGCATGTGGGCTTTCTCTAGTTGCTGAGAGCGGTGGCTACTCTTTGCTGTGGTGCGCTGGCTTCTCACTGCGGTGGCTTCTCTTGTTGTGGAGCATGGGCTCTAGGCGCACAGGCTCAGTAGCTGTGGCTCGCGGGCTCAGTAGTTGTGGCGCACGGGAACTTTGATGACGTTCCCCCATTTATCTATTTTTTTCTTGTGTCACTTGTGTTTTCGGTGTCATAGCTAAGAAGGTTTTACCTGTATGTATTTCTTTTTTTGTACTTTTTATTTGTTTTTAAACTAAGCATACTCTTTTTTTAAGTAAGTTTATTTTATTTATTTATTTAAAAATTTTTTTGGCTACGTTGGGTCTTCGTTGCTGTGCACGGGCTTTCCCTAGTGGCGGCGAGCGGGGGCTACTCTTTGTTGCGGTGCGCAGGCCTCTCATTGCAGTGGCTTCTCTTGTTGCGGAGCACGGGCTCTAGGCGTGCAGGCTTCAACAGTTGTGGCACGCGGGCTCAGTAGTTGTGGTGCGCAGGCTCAGTAGTTGTGGCTTGCGGGCTCAGTAATTGTGGTGCATGGGCTCAGTAGTGTCTCATGGGCTCAGTAGTTGTGGCATGCAAGCTCAGTAGTTGTGGCACGCAGGCTCAGTAGCTGTGGCTCGCGGGCTCAGTAGTTGTGGCGCACGGGCTTAGTTGCTCCACGGCAGGTGGGATCTTCCCGGACCATGGTTCGAACCAGTGTCCCCTGCATTGGCAGGCGGATCCTTAACCACTGTGCCACCACCAGGGAAGCCCTCACAATAACTTTTTGAAGATTAAGAAACTTGAGCTTAGAATGGTGGAGCTGGACTCATTCTTTTGTCTTAGTCTGTGCTCTAAGCCCCTATGCTTCGTTGCCTCCTTGTCTTTTGAAAATCTCTAATAATTTTCTTCACTTTCATTATGAAAATGATAGTATTTGCAATCCCTGTTATATCTCATGAGATACTGGAAAATTGTGAACATGTCCGGACTTGCCTGCTTTCTGTTACATAGATAAACTGAGCGTCTTTTTGTGGCTAACTCATTGACTTGCATAGTATCTGCCATCTCCTCCTACCTTGTGCAGCAATTCTCTCCCCTTTTTTTTGGCATATAAAATCTCTCCCCTCTACTGGATCATTTTCAACAACATACAATTGTTACCATTTCTCCAGTCTTGAAGATAAAAACACCTGACTCCACATATCTGATTAGCTATTGCCTCATTTCTCTATTCTTTACAGCAAAATATTTTGAGTGGTGTATATTTGCCATTTCCAGTTTTCCTCTGTTTCCTCCTGAATTCCCTCCAGTCAGGCACCTCCATCACTGCATCAAAACTGATCTTGGTAAATTCACCAATGGCTTCTTTGTTGCCAAATCCAATCAATTCTTATTCTTCATCTTATTAGACCTATCAGTATCATTTGACATCATATTATCTCCCTCCTCCTTGAAAGTCTTTCTTTACTTGGTTTCCAAGACACCAGCACTTACCTGGCTTTCTTTCCACTTTGCTGGATAGCATTTATGTGTTTGTTTCCTTAGTTCCTCTTCATCCCTCTAGCCGCTAAATAGAGAATTACTTCAGGGCTTAATCCTTAGATTAACTTTATTTTCTCTCTTTACACTCACTCCCTTGATGAGCTCATCCAGTTCAATAGCTTCAAATACATACCATCTAGAAGCTGAAGGTTTCCAGTCCTGATTCCCTGATAGAGAGTTCTCCAGATTTGTATCACTACCTGAATGCATGATCAGTATACCTCAAGGTAAAAATGCCCCAAATTAAAGGTCTCACTCCTCCATCCTAACTATCCTGATTCAAGCCACCACCATCTCTTATTTGGATTATCATAGTATCTTCCTAAACAATCTCTTTGCCTCTTCTCTTACTTAATTCCTACAGTCTAAAATGATCCTCTTAAAATAGAAGTCATATTATATCACTCTTATGGGCCAGCCATCTAATGTTCTTCCTTCTTAGAATCAAAACCAACGCCCTTGTAACAGCCCAAAAGGCTTTTTAAGATCTGATTCCCCCATTGTTGCTCTGACCTTATCTCTTAGTTTTTTACCCCCTGCCTTCAGCCCACTCTAGTTGCCCTGGCCTCCTTGCTATTTCTTGACCTTTTCAGTCATTTTCCCCACCTGGGGCCTTTGTACTTGTTCTTCTCTCTCTTTGGAATACTCCTCCCATACTTATTTTCATGTCTCAGTCCTCAGCTTGCTTAGTTCTTTGCTCAAACGTACCTTTTCACTGAGGCTAACTAACAGTATCCCATGTGCTGGTTTAAATGAGCTTCTGTTCATTTCAGCATTTACCGTATTTAAATTTTAACTGCCTATCATGGCTACCCCAATACATCTCTTTTGGATAACTCAGTTTCTATAGGCAAAATGCTGTGAGTGTCTCAGATTTTGACTCCCTTCTCTGCAAAAACAGTATCTGAGTTCATGGGGAAGAAGACTATACGACCTTGTAGAAGTAACAGAGGTTGACCCCCTAACCTGGTGCTGCTCATGAGATATGTTATTGGCTGTGCCTACTGAGGAGCTGTAACTTTGTCTAGTACATGGGACAGTGTTGTGAAAGGTAACAGAATATGCCACCTCAAAATATACTTCTTTGGCATAGGGGTTATTTTGAGCTGATTATTTTGAGAAACAGCAGACACTGAAGAAGCTCTGAGAACAGAATAGAAGTTACCCTTTCATAAGGGATATTTACATTTATAAAGGAAATCTCCATCTGTACAGGTGTCTCCCTTTTTGTACCAGGAAGAGAAGGATGGCTCTAAATCACAAGAGAATCTTATTAATGGAAAAGGCACCAACTTAAATCTGCATAGCAAACATTATTCTTGTTTACCATACTTTCCCTGGTCATTTCCCCATAAATGACGTCCCAACATCTTTCTTTCTTTTATCTGTCTTTAGCTGAAGATAAAAATATTTAAGCTGATGGTTTGAGCCACCTCAGGGAGTTACTCATTTTTCCCTGGAAATCTCCACCTATACATGATGTATAAATGTTCATAAACTTCTATTTGCTTTTCTCTTGTTAATCTGTCTTTTATTATAGGGGCTTCAGCCAAAAACTCAGAAGGGTAGAGGAAAATTATTTTTCCTCCCCTATAGTTACCATCCACCAATGACATCTGAGGATAGTCAGCTCTTGACCTGTATTGGTCAGGGCCTAATGACCCCACCATGCTTTTAT
Source organism: Physeter macrocephalus (assembly GCF_002837175.3). Classification (NCBI taxonomy): domain Eukaryota; kingdom Metazoa; phylum Chordata; class Mammalia; order Artiodactyla; family Physeteridae; genus Physeter; species Physeter macrocephalus. Next base: position 109,510,856 of record NC_041224.1, on the reverse strand, counting down.
AACCTTTTCTATTCTCTTGTGGCCTCCACAAACCCCTTTGAGGCTCTTCCATGTCATCTGTCTGGCACAAGGGCACAAGGCTTAGCCTGTCTGCCTCATAGACTCTGCCACAGAATCACCTCACCACTTTCCCCCCACAGGCTCATCAGTTGGGCCCAGAACAGGTCCCCTGACTCTTGACTTAAAGTCCACACCACCTAGAAGCCATGTTTGACACAGGTATTTAAAACTGGACCATCTCTCCATTTTACCTCTGTACTCTTCTCTCTTTACTATACTGAGACATGTAGGGTTGCCATATGCAGCAGTAATGCTCATAAGTCCCAAACAGGGAGCAGGGCAAGAGGCTCTCTTTCCAAGGAAAACTGGAAAGGGAAAATCCGAACATACATATGACTATGACTGTGTCATAGGACATATGACTATGTCCTTTCTTCTATATCCATTTTTGTCCCAGAACCATTGCACTAGAAAAGGTAGTTTGTCCCCTTCCTTTTGCCTTTTGCTGAATGCAGGGTTGTTCCCGATATTGTACTGCTTATTGAGATGGCATCTGCCTCTCCCCTTTCCCTGAGATTATACGGTAGCCAGGGAGTGTGGAGTAAATCAGGTTTATCAAATAACAACAACTAATCATCGGGTATTTCAGATATACCTAAGATACACACTGTGCATTTTTTAACGCGTTTCATTAATTCCCACCCTCCAAATTAAAAGAAAACTTAGTTCATAATTTGGGATTCTGAGATAAACTTCAAGTTTAGGAGAGACGGAACCAGTTTTTCACTGAGAGATATAGCAAAAGGGTTGGAAGAGAGCATGTGAAGTGTTGTTCTTAGAGCAAGGAATTGGAGGAGCTCTTAGTACAGAAAGTGAGGCACTGGCAGGGCTAGTGTAATCATTTTACTACCTGTAGAATCACACAGGGCCCAGCACTCAAAAGAAACTTGGTTTAATACTCTGTGGTAGCTGCCTGGATGTTCTTAATAATTTTGTTAACAAGATATCCTGCATTTTCATTTTTCACTGACTCTCTGGGTACTGGACATATATTCTTACAGTTTAGAGCACTTGAACATAGAAACTAGTGTTTGCTTCTTGTCTGAAGGCTGGAGACTCACTAGCATACACCACTGAGTAGGGCATGAAGGGTCAGTAGGAGCAAAATTTGCCACCCCCAAAGTCTCTTTGGGATGTGTCATTTTGAAAGTCAAGGCCCAAAAGACGACTCAGGAAGAAACTTTGACCTTCCCCTTAACTGCCTAAAAGAATTTAGTTAGAGGACCTGTTCCAGGAAGGGAGCTATCACTGTAGATAACTATAGTATGAACTAGGTGGGATAGACAGGGAAGAACCTAGCAAAGTCTGTTTGTTAAAATTTCTCTGTGTTCCATTGTCTCTGCATGTCCCAGTATATATTTGTTTACCAAACATTTGCTTTTCCACCTTCATATGAATTGCCTTCCTCCCCTTTAAAGTCCCAAACTACCACCCCCAACATCCTCTTTTGTCTTTAGCTGAAGATAGTATTTAAGGTGAGGGTTTCAGCCATTTTGGTGAGGTATTCATTTTTCTGGGTCTCTCCTATGTATACATATTATTAAACTTTTGTTTGATTTTCTCCTGTTAATCTGTCTCATGTCAATTTAATTCTTAGATCAGCCAGAAGAACCTAGAAGGGTAAGGGAAAATTTCTTCCTCCTCAATAGGAGGTACTGTTCCCAAAAAAGAATGGGGGGAAATGCCTCCTCCAGTTACCTCTTGGCTCTCAGAATTTATAGAAGAGGAGGTCAATAAAGAGGACAAAGTCATGTGGCTGACTTACTGGAGGTTTTCTCATGTCGTAAGATGTACGCACAGTGATGAGAATAGGGCATGGCTCACGTTTGAGAGGTGATAGTCATTAAATGGATCTAGGCCAAGACTGAGATGCCCCTTTGCCACCAATGTTATTAATGCAAGTAGAATTTGTCCTCCTTTGCTGCCCTTGCTTCTGGAGGAATGAGCACAAGTAAGGCTGCTTAAGGGAGATGAGGGGAAATTCAGAAAGGAGGAACAGGGATTGTAATCATTGACTAAAAAGTGATTATAATTCAAATTGACTGAATACTTATTCAGAAAAAAACAAGATATTCAGAACTAAGTTGTATGACAGAAGGCATCAGTTTAGTTGAATGTTTACTTGGGAATTGACCAAATAAGTAAAATATCTCATCTCAGCAATTTGGGTGTTCAGGGGTCATAGCAGTGTTGTACAGTTTTGAGAATAAAGTCAGTTCATGTTACACGTATCTGTGTAGAGAACTGTCAGTTCCACCAGTTACAAACAGACACATGACTAGTAAGTAGTACATAAAAGTAAGTAGCACATATATATTTCCTATTGATACTTTGAAACACATTGGCATATCCACATTCTCCATGAATACTTGAGAGTTTAAGTTAATGACCATAAAGTTGATCAGTACCTGGTTTCTCTGTTGGCAGATACTGCTCGCCAGGGATAGGGACCCCACAGAGAATGAGAGTAATCTCATTGGGGTTTTTCAGTCAAGTATTGTTTATTTAGTGTCATACTGACCCCTGACATCCTAAATACACAAAATAATCTCCAGATTGATGATGGCAGCACTTTAGGTCTGCTGGAAAAGCAGAAGACCATTCATCCTTCTTGTCACAATAAGGCAAATAGCCCACGAGACAAGCTGAAGACCACCGTAGCTTTAAACAAGAAAGGCATTGATTAGAGGGAAAGCTAATGCTGAAAGAGAATCCTAGAGATACTGAGATGGAGTCAAAGAGCTATCAGTCAAACATAGAAAACTACAGATGAGAACCTGTGGGACTAGAGATAATAAGAACAGCAGGAGGAGAGAGAGGAAAACATATAAAGAGAAGGAAAAAAAACAATAAAAAGAAGATACATAAAAGGGAATGAAAAACCAATAGACGATGCCAGAATTTTTGACAGTGAGGGGTAGGATCTGAAAGAACTTCTGAAGGAAGCGACTGAACTTCCCTGTGGGGCACCATCCTTGACAGTGAGATATTAACCTAGAGGGATATCTGTACAACACCAAGGCCAACAGAAATAAAAGACACAGAATAACTAAAATGCATGCACTAGATTGCATGTGTATACTCAGAAACACTCTATTTTAGCTATTTCAAAGAGAAGGTAGTTGGAAAAGCTGCATGTTTTAGAAAATGTAATCAAAAGAATTTGTTTGTTTTGGTTGTTATTGTTCTTTCATTTTTTTTTTTTTCTTTTGGCATGGCAGTCAGGCTCCATTAGGTAAGGCTGCATTTAAGAACCATTTTAAAATAGAATTGGCCCCTCTATTTCTCTATTTATTTTCTTCCATCCATCCTCTTCTCTCTTTTATTTTAGAAGCTTTTGGCATTGAAAGTATTTCTGCCTTTGTTTATTGATTACTCAGTAGCACTCACAGACTAAGCTGCAGGTCTTAGTTTGGGGGAAACAGAGTAACTTCTTTCAGAGAACGGATATTCAGTTTAATTGAGCTTCATCTTTTCCCCTGCATTTTGATTTCATCTATCTATTCCCATTCATTAAAAATCACATGCCCATGATAAAACCTGGGTCTGTTGCCTTGTCTAGCTAAGAATCAGGAGTTCATTATTTACTTCATATTGTGTAAATTCTAATCAGATACCAGGGAATCTTGGTTCTGTAGCACATTGTCTCCTCAGTCATAATGCCCTACAATTTTTAACACCATGGAACAACTCCACAACAGAGCTGATTCCCTTGGATTCTTCCTCAGCCGATGCAGATAACATTTTGAATAAGATAGGGCTCCATTTACTTTTAGCAGTTTGCTTATTTATTTACTTCCGTGGTGGAGCCAGATAAGAGACTGAGTTCACACCCAGTGGTGAGCATATTGGGTGACCCGTTAATGCTGGTGACTGAGCTCTAGCTCAGGCCCACAGGCAGTTCTGTTCAGATTTATGGCAAGACATGGTGATGGATAATATAAATTCTTATTCATACGAAAGCAAATGAATGCATCCCATGTAAAAAATAAATTGCAGATAGGCTAATTTAAGGCTAATCAGAAACAGTCATTCACTCTGGGTGGGAATAATGCCTGAGAAGGGCCTGATAAGTCTCTGATCCTTTGACATATAGATAGCACAATAGAGATGGAGATAAGCATGTTCCTCACCCGTATATAACCCCCTGATGTGATCCCTAATGCGTTGTGAATTCATTGTGGGTTTTTAGGCAGCTGGAAGACATTAATCAACGCAAAATAAACTTTGCAGTGGTTTCCACTTGGAAGTAAGTATCAATCAAGTCACAACTGTGCTTTAGCTCAGATGGTCTGAATAAAACTTGCTGAGACAAAGTTTGCCAGAAGGAAAAAAAAAAAAAGTTGTACTGTGGAGGTCTTAGCAGATTTCAAAGTACACTGAATCAGATTATCTTCTGATTTAATATTTTTCTTTAGTTCAGTGTAGCTTACAAAGTCACCAGTTCTTACATCAAGGGGGATTCATACATTTGGGAGATGTCTGTGTAGGCCGATTGATTCAGATATTTTGGCCCCCCAAAAGTGATTGTTAAAATTCATGATGTAGTGGCTAGAAGTCCAAGATCAAGGTGTTGGCAGGTTTTGTTTTCCTTGGGGTCCCTCTCTTTGGCTTGCAGATGGCCACTTTCTCTCTATGTCCTCACATGGCCTTTTCTCTGTGCTTGTGCATTTCCTGTGTCTCTCCTTCTTCTTATAGGGACACTAGTCATATTGGATTAGTGCCCCACACTAACAGCCTCATTTTAACTTAATTACCCCTTTAAAGACCTTATCTCCAAATATGATTATATACTGAAGTGTTGGGGTCTAGGACTTCAACATATGAATTTGGGAGGGGCATCATTCAGCCCGTAATATTCTGCCCACTGGATCCCCCGAAATTCATGTACTTCTCACAGGGAAGATACATTTGAAAATAAACTGATGAAGAGATTTTGAATCAGCTAACATATAGAAGTCTGAGATGACTCTTTGCATTCCCAAGGGGATCTGTAGTTTGAATCCTCTGGCTATGCAATAAAATGAGGATACTTTGGTTTGGGAAAAAGAGGAACACAGAAGCAAAGAAGGTGCCATTTGGGTGCCGCTCTCAGGAATGGTTGCCTCTGTCTTTAGAATGAAATCAGAATTGGAAATCATTTTACTGATCATTTAGGACAGTCCCTTCACGTTTAGATGAGGAAACAAAAAGGTGTGAAATGGCCAAAGGAACTCAGCTATATCTGTAGCCATGTTTGGTTTAGAATGAGAATTTTCTGATCCCTGAACTAGGATACCTCTCTATAATCATGGACCCTAGAGGGAAAACTATTCTCTCTTAGAGTGGCATATGTGGCTGGGGAGACAGCATCCATCTTCAGTGAGACACTGCTGAGAGAATGTGGCTTCCTGATGGTCCCAGAATGTATGTATTGGAGATACAATATCTAATAGTTGTTCCTTTTTAAATTTACCTTTTTGTTTGTTATTGTTGCTAATAGTGCTTACAAGTGGAGAATACTGGGATATCTCATAATATGTTTCCCAACTTTCTCAGTAGTAGCTTAGACAATATTACAAAATGCCTTCCTCTTCCCCCTTTTTGCTAACAGTGCCCATAGTGTGGCATGCCATATATTTCACTATATTATAAACTTTTCATGGGCAAGTGTTTTATTTTTATCCTTTGAGCCCTAGCAGAGAGCTACCCACTTAGGTGCTTAATATATGCATATGTGTATTTACTTAATATATATGTATATTATTTACTTAATATACATATATGTCTGTGTACATACATGCATGCATATGTACATTTATGTGTGTGGCGGTGTGTGTGTACCTGAGTGTGTGGCCCCTTGTGGCTCTAATGACTAACTGCTCAACAGAGGAATAAAGGTTGCTTTCAAAGCAGTAGTCCTGGAGAGGAGACTTAACTCTTCAAGTGTTGGTGGCAAAACCAAGGCAAAGGGTTGGTTCAGCTGGGGAGGATATGTGTGAATAGATAACCTTGTTGGGTGCACTATACTAGGAGAGGGGTCATCCGTGGGCATATATAGTATTTGGTCCTTGCTCACCTTGCCCTTGACTTCACTCCCAGTGGCTTCTGGATGTATAGTGACATTGCAGGGTAACACAGGTTCGTCCATGAATCTTTCCTTAAACCCTCAGGGAGAATTAATTACTCTTCCTCTGTACTCCTAAAGCAATTAGTTTCTGACTCTACCACAGCCATTGTAATGTATTATAAATATCTGTCTCCCATTAAACTTTGAGTTGCCTAAATGCATGGATTATGTCTTAGCTATCTTTATATCCTTAGTGCTGCTCATGTAGGAGATGAATAAATGAAGGATAAATGCCAGAATTTGACTACACTCCCCAACTATCTGTCTGTCTGCCTATCTGTCTATCTGTCTGTCTGTCTATCTGTCCATCTACACTGTTCTAAGTACTTTAGAGATATTAACTTATTCAATTCTCCTAACAGCATTCTTCTGCAGAGAAAGAACCTGAAGTTCAAAGACATTAAATAAATAACTTACTCAAGGCCGCATACCTGAAAAGACAGAGCAAAGAATTCAAACATCAAGTGTGGCTGCAGGGTCCCTCCTCTAACTGAGCTCACTGTGCTGTGCCTATACTGGCCTGGACGTTCAACCTGGGGCAATCTTCCTTAAAGATGTTAAGAGATTAGGGCTAGTAATAATGGGGAGCAGGATGAATCATTTTGACTAGGAATAATAGGAATGTCTGTAGCAAGAGGCTTCTGTTGGCAGTTGGGAAATCACAGGGCTTCTCTTTGGAAAGCCACAGGGAAGGGATAGACTGATGCAAAATGGTATTTGGGAACTGAAGCTACAGAGGTTGAAAGATGGAGGCCTCTTCTCCTTCCATCAGTGTTTAGGTATAATAGAGGTGGTTTTCTCTGTTTTATGAAAGTGGTTGTACTTTGACCGGTTCTCCCCTCTGAGGAAATAACTAAGACAAAGGCTCATTAATTTTAAGGGATTATAAATGAATATTATATCTTTATTATTGCTGTTTATTCATAAAATAAGCCTACACTCCACAAATAACTTCAGCAAATATTTTCAGAGGCTGCCAGAAGTTTTGCTCTTGGCTGGTCTTGTGGTTCACCACATATAATAGAAGGTCAAAAATGCTGAGACCTCTGAGGTGTCAACCAATCCATTTTTTACAAACCTCTTATTGAATTATAAGCAGATATCCAGTCAGGCCACACAACAACCCCAAAATTGTCTGCTTCTCATTACAAACTTAGAAAGGCAGAGAGCAAATTTACAGTTCCTATGTTGAATCCATTGTTAAACCCACAGGAATGTGTGACTTAAAAGCCCATTTGGTGCCTTGGAGAAGCATGATGAACAGTTACATTTGATATTACTCATGTCCTTTGGGGAAATGCTCTTGTTCTTGCTGAAGTAAAGTTCCTGGAGGGAACACTGCATTATGTACTCTTTCCTACTCACTCTGATTACTTTTCTTGACGTTCCCTTGGGTTCTTCCAAACTACACACAGTCTCTAAATTCTTAGTGATGCTCTTCACTTCTAATACATGTGCTGTTCCAGCCTCATTGCCCTAGTCATTCCCAGATTTAGAGGAATTTAGAGGGGAGTGATACAGGATGCTTGTTGGTAGGCTGTAAGGAAACACCTAAATGAAAATTAGTAGATTCAGGTCAAAGCAACTAATTGGTTGCAAGAACTCTAACCTCCCATATAGGTGAGTCTCCATACTCATATTACTTAAACCCAAGACAGCCTGTTAAAATCAAGTGCTTAAGAAAGTGTGCTTCTCTAAACATATTATTCACATGACTCTCAGAGTATCTAAAGCCTGGAGGAAAAATTCTCAATCTCAGACCTGCAGTTTTACTCTTTCAATTTTTTTTTCTTTCCTCTTTATTTATCTTTGTTTTTCCTTCTCGGTCTTTATCTCCTCGTTTCCCCAAAGGACATGAGTAATGTCAAATGTCTCATTTCTTTGCTTTTTTTCTCCCTCTCTATCTCTGTTTCTTTCTCTCTTTTTTCTGCATCTGCAGGCCTTTCCAGTGCTGTCCAATAGATGTTTCCATGGTGCTGGAAATGTTCTCTGTGTGCACTGTCCAGTGCAGTAGCCACCAGCTCCATGTGGCTGCTGAGAACTTGAAATGTGGCTATTGTGGCTGAGGAATGGAACTTCAATTAAAATAAATTTAAATCAATTTAAATTTGAATAGCCACATGTGGCTAAAGGGTATCAAATTGGCCAGTGCAACTTTAGAACAATTATTTATCTCTGACCTTATTCACGTGTTGGTGAATGAGAGTTGATACCCTCTTTAGCTACTCTCTTCTTTTCTTTTTTTCAAAATCACTTATCACCAGGGAAAGTTGGTCCAGCTTATGACGTTTGTTTGCATCTCTGCCAAACCCTTCCCCTCAACTTTAGAGGGCTTTCGGGGCAAGAGAGCACTTAGTACCTTTTCTGAAGACAGAATGTTCTCTCTGGTTGCCTGGAGACCAGATATTCTCCAGCTAGGGATGCAGGGCACCCTGGTGAGATTGGAGGTTCAGATAAGGCTCATTTGCAAGGCATGGGAGCAGGTGTGTTTGAAAATTTCATGAGAGACGGTAGAGGTCAGCAACCTTTTTCGCCATCTTCAGAAATCAACAATGTTGGTACAAGGGTCTTGAGCCAGGGAGGCATGAAGAGAAGGCAAAGGAGTGAAAAAAGAGATGTGGGGAAGGAGAAGGAAGATAAAAAAGGAAAGGACAGAGTCAGAATATTCATGTTCAGAGTGAGACTGTTACAGTGATCTTAGTTGCAGTTCTGCCTCTGGCTATCTACACCTAGAAAGCCAGGCCCTCTTACCAGAAAACCTGTACTTGAATCAGCCACAGATGCTGTGTCTCAAAATTTGGCATGAGCCTGTGGGCGATTGTGCTTGCGGGGGGCAGTCTGTTAATTCTGTTTATACTTTTCCAGTCTATCTGAATTCAACTCCAAGTGAGTTTAATAACACCCTAGATAGACTGGCTACTATTTTGTGCCCTTCTTTTTCTTATTTTCCCCTTTATTTCTGGTTACCTTTTTTTTTCTTTTTATTCTTTTTTAGCTTGACAAATGTGTCCTCAGTTCCTAGTGAACCTTTTGTTTTGGTCAGCATCTATCCTAATTAGTAGAAGGAGAATATGAAATTACATTTTAAGACCAGGACACTAATAAAAGCAAAGACATTTCTTGTAAGTCTAAAATTCTGCTAAATCACAGATTTTTTTTTTGTTTTTCCTGAGCAGTTTGCTTGCAGTCCTGGAACCATGTTCCTCATATCTGGGAAATCTATTTCACATTGACTTCTTGTATTTGCTACATTTTATATTGACTGGCTTTGCTGTATTTTAAATGCATTTGTGTCTAGACTTGTGGGACTTTAGCTACAGCCATTTTCTACATTATTAAGAGGGTTGTTTTGAGTGGCCCCTGTGAATAAACCTAATTTTCCCCTCTGATTAGTGCTTAATTTGAAATTGTTTGTGCAATGATGAAATCTTTCTTGAGTTTCACTTCCAGATTCCAGTTTCCATTCCCAGAGGTTGCTTTTGATTACATAAATGCTTTCAGGGTAATTATGTGGGCAAAATTGTATATTAGGTAGTTTTGGTGCTTTCTGTAAGAAATTGTGTTGCTTAGAAAGAAAAGCTGTTGAGTTGGATTTTGCGGTTTTAGGTACTTTACAATTACATGATCATTCCTTCTATTCACCACAGAAATATACCCTGTATCTGCAGGTCCATAATTTTGTCATCCAGCCTTTGATTGGCGATTCACTCTTTTTGAGACTCCACATTCCATAGTAGGAAGATTATTCTATACATACACATCAGGCTTTTCAGTATATAGTTTCCTGTATCTCTCTTTTTAACTCCTACCTTTGATGTTTATAATAAATGTCTTGAGGGGAATAAAGTAAGATATTCATGCTATTCCCCAAATCTGACCTAGACATCATACCACATGACTTCCTATGGGCCAGTGCTTGCACCTATTAGTTTTTGTACGTGTACTCTGACCCCTGACTGTATAACTTGGTTTTTGCCTCACAGGTTCACAGCTGGAGAGGAATTTTGCCTCAGGATGAATCATACCTTGAGTTTCACCCTTACCTGATTTAGATGATATTAAATGAGATTTTAGACTTAGAGTTGTTGCAGGAATGGGTTAAGATTTGAGGGGGTGTTGGGTGTGATGAATATATTTGCATGTGATAAGAATATTGAGGGCCAAAGGCAAAGTATTATGGATTGAATTATGTCTCCCTCAAATTCATATGTTGAAGTCCTACTCTCCAGCACTTCAAAATACTACCTTATTTGGAGATAGAGTCTTTACAGAGGTAATCAATTTACAATGAGGTTATTAAGGTTGACTGTAGTCCAATAGGACATGTGGATCATGTGGACTTGAAGACAGTCATCTAGATGCCAAGGAGAGAGTGTTGGAGCAGACCCTTCACTCACAACCCTCAGAAGGACCTACCAACATTTTGACTTTGCACTTCTAGCCTCCAGAATGGTGAGGCAATACGTTTCTATTGTCTAAGCCACACAGTTTGTTATGGCAGCCTATAGCAAACTAACATGGGAGGCCAGGCCCCAACCTGGTCAGACTGCAACATAGAACAGACAAATGGCATATAAAACTCAGTCACCACTCCATACATCTTCTAGATATGCACATTTCCTGTGTCCTTTTTTCCCTTGTCTTAAGTTTTTCTAATTTCTCTCATTCTCTATAAATCCCAAAGAATTACCAACAGCCAGTCCAAGGGTTATATCCATAAATTTTCAGTAATGTCAGATGTTATCATCACATTTAAGAGATAATAAAAGTTATTTTTACTATTACTAAAAATATCAATTAATATTTATTGACCACCTGCCATGTTCCAGGTAATATATTGAGATATCAACCTCTTCAGTCATTACATTATATAAGATAGTAGGTATTATTATTTCCTTCATTTTAGAAAGGAGAAGACTGAAGCAGGCGGTTCAACAACGTGACCAAGCCCATGCAACTACAATTGACCCTTGAACAACCTGGGTTTGAACTGCAAGGGTCCACTAATACGGGTATTTTTTTCAATAGTAAATACTACACCTGATCCACAGTTGGTTCTGCAGATGTGGAATCTGACAAAGAAGAACCGTGGATTTGGAGGGCCAGATAAATTATATGCGGATTTTCCACTGCTTGGGGTTCAGTGCCCCTACCCCCCTGTGTTGTTCAAGGGTCACCTGTAGTTAGTGGCAGAGCTAAGAATCATGAGCATTTGTATGGTCTTAAGTCTCTACTCAGAGGATCCAATTCTAAGACTGAGAAAAAAGAATCAATGTAAGAGTTAAGCAGAGAGGCTATGGAGAGGCAGTCATTTTTTACATACTCAGAAGGCATCCCTTAAGAAACAATTTACTTCACTTTAAATATTTCCAATTTTTCCCACTGAAGACTTTTCCAATAGGAAAACCCTAGCACGGGTCGTCATTGCAGCAATTCACATTTCAAGCCACAAACAGACCAAAAGCAGTTGCTGCATCAGCTCAAAGGAGTATTCTTCCATAATCAATTAAATTCATTGCACTTGATTATTCAGTTCCTGCCAAGAAACAATTTTAAAAACCTGTTCACAACAATTTGTTTTACAATTTCCAGGATCCCTAAAATGACCTCCTGAGGACCTGGAATTTTTAAAGACTTTTCCAGTGTTGCCTGAGGACAATATGGCAGTAAAGCAAACAAACAAAAGCCCACTTAGATTTTAATGATATCTGTGAAATATACGCTCTTCATTCATCAAGATTTAGTGTACACATTATAGCTGTTATCATGGGACATGGTTTTTGCTGTAAATAAATAAAAGACTTTGAAGGCCACAGAACTGGACTACTACTGTGGCTCCACCATGCTGTTGCTGTGTGTACCTTAGCAAGTTACCTACTGTCTCTGAATGTCAGTGACCTAATCTTTAAATGGAGAAGGCACTGCTAATCTCACAGGTATGTGTGAGAATTAAATAGAATGGTGAGCATAGAGCATCTGGCACATTATTGAGATCATTAATTTTTACTTCCATTCCACCTTTTCTCCGCTCTCATTCCGTCAAGTGCCCAGCATGGTTCTTTGCCCTTATCTCAGCTTGCCAAGGGTTGACAAGCAGAACCACGGTAACAGCTACACAAGTTGTCTAAGGCTTGACTCAGAACCACTTTGAGGTCAATTTCTAGTTTGCACTTTTTTGGGGTGGAGGAGGTAAAGAATACACAGGTAATATGATTTCTGGCCTCCAACTGCACAAAGGTGTTCAGATTTCAGGAGAGACAAAATATTTTCCACATTTTTCTGGAGCCAAGGTAATTATCACCATAGTCTCCACTGTGTGTGTGTGTGTGTGTGTGTGTGTGTGTGTGTGTGTGTGTGTGTGTGTGTGTGTGTGTGTTTTAAGTTTACTCTCTGTAGCTATTTCCTTTCTAGGGCCTTGGATTTATTTTTGAGTCTCTGATCTGACCTTCCTCCTTGGATGGGCCCTTGTCTACACTCAACTTTTTCAGTCAGTTAAAATTCTGTAGGCCATCAACAATTGGCAGATGCCAGAGGGCAAAATCTTGCTTCAGTGTTTTCACATCTCTCTGGATTCTCCCTTTAAGATTTCTGATATCTAAGGATTTCTTTTAATTTCTTGGTATCAAATCAATGAATTAAAATTATTAAAAAAATATTTTCTTCCACATTTGTTAGCTACTCTCTACCATCTTTTATATTTTAGGGACTAGAATTCCAGTCCTACAGATTATTTCTAACTCTTTCTAAATATAATGCCAAGGAAATCCCCTGTCCACTTGGTCTGACGTAACAAAATACCATAGACTGAATGGCTCAAACAACAGAAATTTGTTTCCTCACAGTCCTAGAGGCTGGAAGTCTGAGATCAAGATACCAACATGGTTGGTTTGGGGTGAGACCTATCCCCTTGAGATGTAGATGGTGCCTTCTCACTGTGTGCCCACATGATCTCTTCTTTGTGGGAGCATGAGTTGGAGGGGTGGCAACTGGGTAGAGAGGGAGGGAGAGAGGGCTCTTTTACAAGGGTACTAACCCCATCATGACCTCATCTAACCCTAATTGCCCCCAGTGGCCCCATCTTCAAATGCCATTAGGGCTTCAGCATATGAATATTGAGGGGACACAAACATTCAGTGCATAATATCCCCTTTCTGAGCCTAAACTAATGGCTTCATGCTACAGGATTTAATATCACACAGACCTGCCTGATCTTGAATTTCATCATCTATACTATGAGTATAATCTAACTTTAAGCATATTGTAAAAAGACCAAATATAATACCAGATATAAAACAGAGATCACAATACCTAGCATAGTAGGAACTTAACAGATAGACCTTCCTTTCCCCCTTGCTTCCACAACCTCTGCCCCCAGAGTGCTGCGTGTAACCAATGTCCAACACCAAGTTCTGTTCAGAGATGCAGGAGGTGGTGCAGTTGTGATCCCGATGGCATCATGCCATCAAGAGTTTTCATCATTTGTATCACTAAAAAGGGATAGAGGTGGGTGCAATAGCACAAAATAAAGACAATTATAAATTTTTACCGAGGAAACAAGCAAAAACAAACAAAAAAAGAGATGACACCTGGGTACTTTCTCTTTTAAACTCACACTGGAGCAAAAAGTTGTAAGTTGTAAGGCATCCAGATGGTGAGCTTGAGAAAACAGAAATTAATCATCTATTTGTACTACAGTTTGAGGATTTAAAGATCTTTGGGGAAGATGTTCAAAAGCTTCATTCCAATTAACCTTACCCTATTAAGTGTGCCCATCCACAGATCAGAAGCCAAAGAATAGATTTCAGGGGTGAGAGAGAAAGCTCAGGGAACATGCCTGACCTCTGCAGTCATTTCCCCAGAATGGAGGAACCTCCAGAGAGAAAAACGAAGTAGCTCTGACAGACAGGATGGATCAACGTGCATCTAGGATACAGTATAATTCTTCTCAGAAAGTGTTGAAATGGGGACAACCTTCTGATTTAATTTTAAAGGCTATTTTGAACTGTGTGACCCCGTTCTGAATTTGATCTGATAACTGAAATGTATTTCATGTGTCAGTGATGTAGTCTAGGCAGAATCCTAACCTAGACCATTTAGAACCCATTTCTTCCCCTGACACTTTTTTCCCTTGTGTAAAAAGGGGGAAAAAAAGAAAATGGTATTTGGTATTTCTTCTTGTGGATAGTCATCAACTAAAAAGTGTGGTGATTCTGGTGGAACCTCTGAGAATTAAGAGATTTTAATAGTCCTAAAATATTGCCAAGAAGTATTATTTTAAAATGTCTTAGTGACCTTTCTGGCTAAATTGAGGAGACAAGCACATTTTTTCTTATTCAGGAGAAGTGGAAAACTTTCATTAACAGACCAAGAAAATGAGGAAGAAGGAAGAACAGAGGGGAGAGAAAATGGGAGTATAAACCACGAAGACCATGTCTGTACTCAAAATTTCATTTTGTGAGCTCTCTGTGGAAAACCCCTGGAGATTTCATCCCACCTCATAGGGCCCTTTCCAAAATGCTGATCCTCTTTTTTTACTATTAAATTTTAAAACTAAGCAGCATCTTTTGCCAAAATTAATAACTATTGGGAAAGAAAATGAAAGGATTTGACCCCTCTCAATATCTCATTTTAGTAGTACCTCCCCAACTGAGATTGTGAATACTAAAATCTACAGAATTTGTAATTAGTCACAAACAAAATCCCTCCTAGTAGGTGGTATGTGCCTCTTTCCAAGTTTCTGTCTTCTAGGAAGGATGTCATCACTCCTACTGTCTTTAAAATTTCCAGTTGGTTTGGCCAGATAGTAATACACACACACACACACACACACACACACACACACACACACACACACATACACACAGTATTAGGTAGAGTTAGGCAAAAAGTCATCTTGATTTATTTAGGTCCTCTGGTAATAATTGTGTGTGTTTATTGGGCACAAGGCAGCTATTTTATTTACATTTATTGCAAATAATTATTTTAAAAAGCATTGTGATTTCATGGAACTAAGTGGATTTAACAACACGACAGAAAAGAATAGCAGTATAACAGATCTGCTTAAGAGAGCAAAAGAAATTACCAGGTGCTCAGTAAGTTAGTACTGAAATATTAAGAAAGGGAATAGCTCAACATGGCAGTGAGGGATATGGATACATACCTCATTCAAACTGCAACTGATTTTCCATGTAAACAGCTGCTTTAGCTAACTTGATATGGGGATGGAAATGCGCCTAATGCTGAACAAGTCTCCACTCCCATGAAAGTTTTAAGGAAAAACCAATATCAATAAAGTTCTCTGAAAATAGAAATTAACTTGCCCATGTACAAGCTGATTGGTAAAAAGACATGTGGAGAGCATGTACCTTCTTCTGAAATTACTTTAAAATTTATTCCTCCTTGTCATAATCCTGCAGAGTAGATTGAAAGAGAGAAAATGGAAAGAGAATGACACCATTGAAAGGAAAACCAGTAATGATCTCCCACAAATGAAACAGTTATTCTTGTGCTAATTTTAGAATTTACTAAGATTTCATTCATAAGAATATATTATTCCCTCAAGTTTGCTTTTATTTACAAATGCCTCTGACAAACAGTTATTCAAGTCCATATTTCTGATGTTTTTCTCTCCTACATTAGCTGGAGGCATAATAGGTGGCCCATGTACTCAACAATGGGGCTTGAAAACATTCTAAGAGAAGAAAGGACTCTTACAATTAGTTTATATGGTATATGATTGAGTATACTATGCCTTTTTTTTAAAAAATGAAGAACATTTGTAACTTTGCATCAGAATGTCCTCTGAAGTATCAAATCACTGAAAGTTGATGAGAATAGGGAGGAGGAGAACAAAAATAACTGCATATTTGCTCAGAAACAAAATGTTTTTCTTTCTGGTCTTTCAAACTGAGTGTTGCTTTAAGGGGTATCTCATACATGAAAATATTCTGCTTTATGTTCAGAAGTTATTCATGAAAGGAGGCTTCAAGGTTTGGGTATTTTCTGCCAGAGGGATGTATAGACTTTTTACTAAAACTGTTCAAGTTTCATATAGAATATTTATATGGAAAAGGATACAACTATAAGCCCCTTCAGCGGTTTTTTATGCTTCTCTACTTGAACTTAAATATTTTGCAGAAAGTGAGGCAAAGCCAGGACCATTTTGGAAGATGTTCCTTAAGTTGCAAGAAGAGACAATACCCAGCATAGCAGATTTTTCTTCTCAGCTCTAAACAAAGAAATCCAGCCAAATTCTCATCCCATGTCTACCATGAAGCTATAATTATGACCCTGCGGCCAATGCATGTGCCTCTGGATATCTTACTGTATAGCACAAAATGTTAAACATCTGGGGTAGTGCAAAACAGACTCGATTGGGAGGTAGAAAATGCATATCCTACTAGTGATTCTTCTAATACTAGCTATGAGATTTGGGGGGAATCACTTAATTTTCTGTGTCTCATTTTACTTTGAAAATGGAGAGGTTATTGTAGAAGATCTTCAGAGTCACTTCTAGCTCTAACATAGTGGATTCTGTGAATCAGAAGAAAAAAGAAAAACAGAAGGACATTTACATTTGTCTCTCAGTCTATCGTGATCTATATAATCCTAAATGGGGAATATGAAATTCAGGCTTTTTTTTTCTCTCAAATTTTATTTTCCTAAATATTTTTTATATTCACGTTAGGATCTTTTTTTTTTTAAACTCTTACATTTATATAATCATACAGAATTAAGGTCAAACAAGCTGATGCTGCATATTCTATCATGCAGGTCGGCTTCCTTCATGGAAGATAACAACTATCCAAGTTTTAAGTTATTCATTTATTCATTTACTCTCTGAAAGAAATTAATTAACAAACTACACAGATTGTTAGGGGGAGAACCTTTTAGGCAGAGGGAACTACAAGTACAAAGACACAGAGATGGGTGTGTGCTCGGTATATTTGAGGAAAGGTAAGGTGGTAAGTTTGGGAAGGAATGTTTGTGGAAATAAAGTTGGGGGGAGGGCAAGGACTGGGTCATATATATATATACACTTGTAGCTCGTGGCAAAGGTTTTGGTTTTAACCCTAAGCCATTAGAGTGTCAGACTATATGCTTGACTTACATTTTAAAGGAATACCTCTGGCTGCTGTGTCAAGAATCGACGTTAGGGAGCAACAATGGAAGTCCAGAAACCTATGAAGAGACTATTGTTGTATTTAGAAAAATGATCATTGCTTGGCTTAGAACTGTAGTGATGGAGGTAGCAAGAAATAATCAGATTCAGGATACATATTTAAGGTCAATCCTTCAAAGAGAGAAGAGAAAAACAAATTTTAAGCTGCTCTAAACTGGGAAATGTCTCAAACTGGGCAGGAACCTGTTGAATGAGGCATGGAGACTCAGTCATCTTCAGACACTTGGCCAAGTGCTCTTTCCTGATGAACATCTAAAACATTCCCTTTTAATGTTCTTCAGTCCATTTTTCTCTCCTACAACTCATAGTATTCTTACTATGTCAATTGGTAAGAAAATTGGAAAACAGAAATGTTGTTTGAAATAGCAAAGATGTATTTAGACCAGTATATTCCAGAATAATCAGTTCTATAGTGGAAGTATAGAGTATTCTGGTAAATGGCTGGAGAAGAGGAAGTACTGCATCCTTTTTGAGATTCAGAGTGAATCTTATTCTATTCTTATTTGTTCTTATTCTGTTATTCCTTTAGTGGCTCCAAGAAGTATTGTACTATTGGTAAAGAAGCAAGTCATTTGTTAAACCTAATTTTATGCTAACATATGTAGTCAAAAGTCCCTATTTCATATGGTTTCCTTTATCATCCTAAAGAAGTAGAGCTACATAGGACTTGGGCTTAGAAAATGTTATTGTGTAATAATCTGTATTACAAATATTTTTGGTGTTTTTGGACATCAACATATGACTCATAGTGAGAAAATTTGCATATTGGTGACAGGATAAAGTGAAAAAACCTTATAATATTGACATTGACTCAAGGTTTATAACAATCATGAAATGCAAAGTATACTGTAACAAAGTGACAAACAGAGTAATATCTTTTGCAAAAAATACTGCATTACTTTTGAAGCAATGCATATTTTGAAGTACATTAAAATAAAAAATTTATTATGCAAATATAGATGCTCCCGAAAATTAACGTAGCTCAATTACATCATTAGATGTCAGAAAGGCATTTGAAAGGGTAGGGTGGAAATAATTCTTTCGAATGTCACATAAATTTTCTTCACAGCTAATCTCTGAAAAGAGGGAAAAAATTCTCTCTACTCAGGCATAGAATAGAAGCATTAACAATGGAAAGGTCAGTGCATAATGATGCAAGAGAGAAAAGGCCTAAAGTGCCATATTGATGAAATGAAATGGGGGAAGTTATATAGAAATATTAATCAATCAATCCTTAATTTAAGACCTTTCAGTAACTTGCTGAAATCTTCTTCACTATTTAATATCAAAGAAATGCTAACCAATAAGTTTCTTCCATGGGGAGAAAAAACCCAACAACTGTGTGTTTAGATTCAACACTTCTTTTTCCCTTTAACTTCTCTATATTGCAGATGCTACTTGACAAACTAGGTATCCTAGAAGATATTAGATAGCCATCTCATTTTCAGTAGAACTTGTCTCTCTAAGCTTAGAAAATCAAGAGTTGATTATGCACATTCCACAAAGGAAAATTATGTATTCTTTAAAATTCATGTTTGGAAAGATATAGGAAAATGGTCACAATAAAATGGTAAGTAAATTTGTAGGATTTAGAACTTTGTGCATAGTATGATCCACACACTGTGAAAAATAAGTACACCTGCAAAGACCAGAAGAAATTATATTAAGAGAAAAATTGTAGTTATCTCTGATTGATGAAATGCATTTAGAAAATGCATTTTTGTAGGCTTTACTGATTTTACAAGTGTGGTGGTATTTAAGACTTGCAGTGATATAGCAGGCATTAGCAATAAGAGTTTTTCTCTTCTTGACCTCATTCTTACCAACTAATTTACCTGGTAACTATTTCACTTGCTCTATTAACTTATATATGTATCGTAAAGGCCAGTAGGATCTGGAAGGAAAAAAAAAAATGAAGAAGCAGAAAAGGTTAAGTTATCATTGTATAGAACCAAACCCTTAGAAAGATATTTGGAAGGACAGTGTATTTGACTGCCTATGAAACTTATTCTAAATATTTACATAAAGATTTCATGAGACATATGGATTACATTTAGGTAAAGATAAGAGGAGGAAAGTCACATTAATTCACTAGTTCACTCACTAATTTTTAAAATTTATTCAGCAAACATTCATGAGCACCAAATACATGCCATGCACCGGAGAGTGACAGATGAATAAGATATGGTACCTGCTTTCAAGGAATTCATGTTTGAGCTTTGGATATGGACAAATAAATATGAAGAATATATCATTAATATAGATTTGCACCAGACAAATTGGTAAAACAATGCCTAAAGTCGTCTCAGTGGCTTGAGGGTATCCTGAGTTTGAGCTGGGTCCTGAAGACCCATTAGGAGTTCACAGAATTGATGGTGGGAGGAAGAAGTTTTCCGGTAGAAGGTTGTGCCATGTGAAAAATCTCAAGAATTGTAAAAGAACACGGAACTGTTAAGTGGTTTAAAATTTGGCTGGAATGTAGGTGCAGTTGGTAGAGTCTACAGAGATGAAATTGTGCAAGGAGATAGAAACTAGATGAAGGTTTTCACGTCATGTTGAGTTATTGGAGTTTATCTTATAGGCGGTGGGGTGTCACTGAACAAATGTGAGTAGTATACAGAGAATTTGCACTTCAGAAGAATCATCATGGTGGCAGTGTGAAAGCCAGACTGAAGAGGACAGAGATGGGTAAGGAAGAGCAGAATATCACAGTATTTTAGTAAACAGATAATGAAGGTCCAACCTATGACAGTTAGGGGAGAATGGAAGGAGAAGATGCATCAGAGATGTAAGAGGCAGTGAGTAAGAACATAAAATGAGATTAGTTCAGAATCTATATCCACCACCTGCCTGATAAATGACAGTACATTCTGTGATGTGCCACCCAGATGCCCTCTGCATGATCCTATTTTCTCAACTGGCAGAAATGTTAGTTGTTGGAAGTTCATAATTGAGTAACTTACTGGGGATTGACTTCAGCAAAAGGGAGTTGCCTTGCCCAAGGTTATGCTTCTCCTTTCCAGGAGCAGCCTGCATTCAGTGACTGTTATATATGGAGCACCAACACCCATCCTCCAGGGCTCAATTCAGGAGAATTATAAAGAGCAATCCTAGCTCCAGACCTCCATTATGAATTAGTTTAGATCTTAACTTGTAAATATGTCTCAGTTCAATGTCCCCCTCTGCCCAGGCATGCTTCCCTCACTCCCTCACAGCATTGTTCCACATATCATTTAGTAAATGTCCTGTGTATGCATCTCCATCTCAGAATCTCTTTCCTGGAGAACTTGACCAAAGGCAATTCATGACAAGAGTGGTCCTAGGAATAGATTAAAAAGTGGGATTTGGAGAGTGGATCAGCCACAGTTTGGCAATGGGCTACCCATTATTGGTGGTAGGTGGAACTGTTATAGCCCTTGACATGAGTCACAGTCAGCTCAGACTGCTATAACATGGAACCATAGACTAGTGGCTAGAAATTGTTTGCATACAGTTCTGTAAGCTGGAAGTCTGAGCTCAGGATGCCAGCATGGTCAAGTTCTGATGAGGGCTGTCTTCTGGGTTGCAAACTGCCGACTTCTCATTGTATCCTCGAATGACAGAGATCAGAGAGAGAAGGCAAGTTCTCTTGTAACTCTTAAAAAACATCAATCCCATTTATAAAGGCCCCACCCTCGTGACCTCATCTAATCCTAATTACCCTCAAAGGATCCACCTCCTAATACTAGCACATTGGAGGGTAAGGTTTCAACATACGAATTTGGGGGAAATACAGACATTCAGTCCATAACAGCATACCATAGTGTTGGAACTGTTAAAACTTACACCAGTGGTGAATTGGAATGGGATACTGGTGTTGGGAATCCATTGATAGGCGCAGTATCTCAAGCATTTGAGAGGTTTTAGGGTAGTAGTAATTGTAAGAATACTACGAACCAATGAATGTTGCTTAATACTATCAAAGCATGGAAGAAAGACAATGAAAGGGTAAGCACCAATTCAAGGCAAAATGTGAAAGTCAAAGCGCTGCTTTGGAAGCGTATAAATTCTTATCTCCTGCAGCCTGAGGGGTGAAAAAGCTGAGGATTAAGCTCAGAATTCAATTTTAAGGTAGAATTCCAAAGAGTGTTGATTTGCCATCTCAGCAGATCTGCTCTGTCCAGGTCAAGGCCCTGGTTAGGAGTGGAATCCTAAAATATAAGATAGGATGTTATGATTAATGCACTCAAAAACCTTAAAACCCCTTAGCCTCTGAACTTGCAAAAGTGACCCACTCCTCCCTTGCTTGGAGATGATGGAAAGTTTTGTGACTTGCAAGGTAGCACACACTATCTCAGGATATATTCCACCTACCTTCTTGGTTTCAAACAAGTAACTAGGGTAAAGTCACAAGGTAACCTATCTGAGGAATTGCTGGGCCTGCCATAGGAGGGAAAATCTACAGAACCTAGCTATCATACCAGCAGAAGCCAGGTGAGTATGTGTGGAAGTAATAGCAACAGTTTGAATGCCACCCAAATGTCTATCAACAGATAAATGGATAAATAAATTGTGGTATATCCAGTCAATGGATTACTGCACAGCATTAAAAAAGAGTAAACTATCAATATGTGTTACAAAATAGATGACTCAAAACAATTATGCTGAATGAAAAAAGGGTACATACTGTATGATTCCATAAATCATAGAAAATCATAACAAATCATAGTTGTTAGAAAATACAAACTAATTTATAGTGATAGATGATCTGTGATTTATTGGAGATGGGGGATGAGAGGATGTTCTGGAAGGGTGAGAGAGAGGGATTTCCAAGGGGACATGAGATTTTTGTGGGTGATAAATATGTCTGTTATCTTGATTGTGCTGATGGTTTTATGAGTATACACATATGTCTAATTTGTCAACTGGTACACTTTAAACATGTTCAGTTTATCATATGTCAGTTTTATCTCAATAAAGCAATTGAAACAAACAAAACAAAACAAATCCCTTAAAATTTTACAGGTTTCAGGTCTAGACCAGTCCTCTCTGCACTAGTTGCTATGCCCTGGTCATAGTAGATACTATACAGATTAAAAAACAAAAACAAAGGGGCAGCTCAAATTATCACCTTTACCCGGAAGCCCTCCCCGACCTAGAAGAGGCTCTCTGGCTCCCTCCTCTGACCCCTCTCTGTCATTCCTCTCATTTCTGGGAATCGGAACTCTGGCCCCCTGCCAGTCTCCCTCGCAAGTCTGGGAAATCCTGGAAAGCAAGAACCACCTTAGATTCATCTTGGTATCCCCCGGACCCCACATAGAATCAAGCCCTCAGGACTCCTTTTCAACCACTGTTTTTGCGTCTCCATTGAGATATAACTGACCTTTCTGATAGCACAGGTGAAAAATCCAGCTAGTGTTCTTTCTCTCTGTTCTAACTAGAACACAGGAGGAGACCCATTAATAAGGCCAGTGTGCCCTGTGATGTACCTGGGACTCCTCTTGATGGGAAGGGGCATCATGGATCCCATTTCTGCTTTCTCAGAAAAGTAGAGAAGTTAGCTTCAACTCCACAAACTGAGCAATGCTGGTCTATCTTTGTGGCCTTCTTGTTTAGTTTTAACCTGTCTAATCTCATCATCCGCATTGTCCTATTTGCTCATGTAACTCTAGCCACAAAACCACCTACTTATCAAACTAGATAAATATTCCCGCTCCTCAAAGTCTTTAAATTTTTTCTTTCTTTTGCCTGATGGAACTACACACACACACACACACACACACACACACACACACACACACCCTCTGGTATGTTACATTAAGTTCTTGAATTACTGGCCAGGGTGTATCGCATTCTGGAGCTCCTTTCTTCACACTATCAAGGACTACTTCCTTAGTCAAGACTATTTTTGAAAAAAGAAAAGAGTCATTAGCTGTGCTGACACACCCAATGCTCTTTATTCCAAAGACTCTCTTATCGCCTGTTCCTTTTAGGGGCTTATATAAGTCTCTGGGATTCATTTCACTTGATTGTGTGTGTGTGTGTGTGTGTGTGTGTGTGTGTGTGTGTGTGTGTGTGTGTGTGTGGTATTGTGACCATACATGGAGATGGTTGCAGACTGGGGGCGTGGAGATGGAGAAGGAAACAAAGGAATCTGAAACTAGATCCCAAGTCTATAACATGTTTGCCTAAATATGTCCCAATTTGTCAACATTTAACTCATATTCCTAATGAAGTGGTCTTAGATTTTAAATATTATATGACCACACTGTTACATATCCCTATTTTCTAAGAGTGTGGCTTTGAAATTAGCCTGGGTTTAATTTATTACAATGCCATTTACTAGAAAATACCTTGAGAGAGTATCATACAAACCAATGATGTACTCTGTAAAATGGAATCTCACTTGTGTGTATTAAGATCTGATGTGTAAAGCAGAGAGTGTAGTGGCCAGAACATGGAGATGGTTGTTACTGTATAATTCCTCATATGTTGCTGTAATATACAATTTCCAAGAATATCAGCCATTTTTCAAACTTAAAGTGCTATCTATTTTAAAATAATACACATTGTACATTCATACACACATACGTACAACACATTTATGTATAGTTAAAATATATTTATCATAGTATTAGAGACAGACTGTTTGGATTGAATCCTGGTTGTGTCGCTTAAGTTACTTAAACTCTCTGTCCCTCAATTTTTTTAATCTGTAAAATAAAGCCAATTACAGTACCTCCAATAAAGCTTATATGAGAATTAAACAATGTTGGGCACTTGGTAAAATTATATGTGTTGGTTTTTATAATTATTACCAATTTATCAAGTGGTGATGCAGTGAATTTTAAAAATCGAATAAAAATAGAATTTAAAAAATAGCAGAGATTAAAGATATCAGCAAATACATGTACCTCCTTTACTTTAACCTAATTTCTACAACAGACGCTCCTCTCTTAATCACAACAGGGGACAGATTTCACAGCCCAGGAGCATAATTACAGAAAACACCAACTCCTGTGGTCACAAAGTTATACTTGGGGCATACTGAGTAACTGCCAATTGAGACCTCAGTGGGTGACTGGGGCATATGGTGATAAAGGATCAGTCAAGAGTACACTGTAATTCTCAACAAATGCCAGCAGCTTTGTGAAATTAAAAATAGAGGTCACTGTGCTGCTCCATCAATAAGAAGCAACAAAATCTAATATATATGTTTTCCTTTGCTGTGCAAAAGCTTTTAAGTTTCATTAGGTCCCATTTGTTTGTTTTTATTTCCATTTCTCTAGGAGGTGGGTCCAAAAGAATCTTGCTGTGATTTATGTCATAGGGTGTTCTATTTCCTCTAAGAGTTTTTTAGTGTTTGGCCTTACATTTAGGTCTTTAATACGTTTTGAGTTTATTTTTGTGTATGGTGTTAGGGAGTGTTCTAATTTCATTCTTTTACATGTAACTGCCCAGTTTTCCCAGTACCACTTATTGAGAGGCTGTCTTTTCTCCATTGTATATTCTTGCCTCCTTTATCAAAAATAAGGTGACCATATGTGCGTGGGTTTATCTCTGGGCTTTCTATCCTGTTCCATTGATCTATATTTCTGTTTTTGTGCCAGTACCATACTGTCTTGATTACTGTAGCTTTGTAGTATAGTCTGAAGTCAGGGAGTCCCAATTCTTGGGACTGCCTACCTCGGAGAAGTTCTCCTCTCCCAAGATCTTCCACCATATGGTGGAACAGGAGAGGAGATTACATTCTGTCAGTCACCTTGGCTTTCTTCTGTTAAAGGCTTTGGTAGGAATTATTGACTACAGTGGGTTTTGAGAATGGTCCATATGGTAATGCTCTCTTTTCTTCTTTTCTTCTGGGACATAGAATTGGATGTCTGTGAAAGTAAAGTCATAAAAGTCAATAGCTTAATTCTTAGGTCAAAAGAACCAATATTCTTTGTTAATTTTAGCCAGGACACGTCTATTTGAAAAATAGTGCACTAATTGAAGTTTCTTCTGCTTTTCTGTCTCATTTTTGAGAAGCGTCAGTTATAGATCATTAGTGGTCAGGGGAAACAGTAAGAAAAAGGGTTGAAATATTGACTGGAATAAGAGAAAAGAACAAACTCTGTGCTGTAACAGATTCGTGGATAGGTTAGTTAAAAAGTAGACACCTTTAGGTGCATTCTGCCCCACTGAAACACATGTCCACAGAGCCCAGAGCACCTCTGTGGTGAGTGAATTCCAACCAGACTGCCTCCTAGGGAGGTAGGGCCTATAAGAATAAGCTGGCTTATATTTATCACAGCTGCTTTAGGATATCATTTAAATTAGACAAGGACTAGTGAAGCACAGTATGGGGAAATACTGGATGTAAATTGTGCAGCCTAGAGAATTCCCCCTGGATGTCTGAGACCCACCTATGGTCACTGACAGTGTGAGAACTCAGTTCCAGGTTTTCTGACGTCTGCTTACTTTGTTAGTTACACTCCACCCCAGGTTCTTCCTGTAGCATGCAGCGCAAAGTGTTGGCTCTTCTAGGGGGATTTGTGGGGTTGTGTGTGTATGTGTGTGTGTGTGTGTGTGTGTGTGTGTGTGTGTGTGTGTGTGTTTATATATATATATATATATATAAAGAGTATATGCACACATACATACACAATTTAAAAAATATTCAGTCATTATACATTGAGCTCAGTGATGAAGTGATGAAAGAGCGAAAGAAATAATTCAAATACTGCTTTGAGGATGAACAGCAACATGATTCTTGGGTGTCCAGAATCAGCTGTGTATTCCAAACCTGTTTCTTCCTTTTTGTCTTCTGGTAGGGACAGTCAGTATTATACATTAGGGTATATAAAAGGGCAAAGAAAGCTCCATAAAAATCCCTTTTGAGGTCTCTTTCCCCACCAGGTTAGAGAGTAATGAAGCCACTAGACTCAGAAACTGTGTCCTTAAACAACATCACAGCTGGGGAAGCAATTTATTATGCTTCCCTCTAGGCAATGGTGTTCACCTTGAGAAATTTAAGACAGACAATCCTTAGGGAGAGCAGGCTCACTCCCCACAGTCTCTTCTCTCCAGAATGTGCCTCATTTTTTTTTTTTTTTTTTTTTTTGTGGTATGCGGGCCTCCCTCTGCTGCGGCCTCTCCCGTTGCGGAGCACAGGCTCCGGATGCGGAGGCTCAGCGGCCATGGCTTACGGGCCCAGCCGCTCCGCGGCACGTGGGATCCTCCCGGACCGGGGCGCGAACCCGGTTCCCCTGCGTCGGCAGGCAGACGCGCAACCACTGCGCCACCAGGGAAGCCCCCTGTGGCTCATTTTTAAAGTGCCTAGCATTGGTAATGGACAGGCAGCAGTCTTCTGGTGGTAAGCAATTCTCTTTTCATAAAACTATAAAAGAAAGCCAAGGGCAGTGAGTCCATCTCTGGATAATGTACATTATCTCATTTTTCGTAATGCGCAGTTATATATTAGTGCCTTCTATATGGTCCTCTTTATGTAGTCAATATTGGGGAGGTAGAAAATGTAGATATTGTTCCTAATATCAAGGATTTACTTAAGCCCCCAAATTTTGGGAAACCGAGGCATACCACAGGTAAGTGAAGTAGTCAATGTTGCTAAGTTAGAAGTGACCCTTTTAAAATAAAAAGTAACAAGAAGGGCTTCCCTGGTGGCGCAGTGGTTGAGAATCTGCCTGCTAATGCAGGGAACACGGGTTCGAGCCCTGGTCTGGGAAGATCCCACATGCCGCGGAGCAACTAGGCCCGTGAGCCACAACTACTGAGCCTGTGCGTCTGGAGCCTGTGCTCCGCAACAAGAGAGGCCGCGATACTGAGAGGCCCGCACACCATGATGAAGAGTGGCCCCCACTTGCCACAACTAGAGAAAGCCCTCTCACAGAAACGAAGACCCAACACAGCAAAAATAAATAAATTAATTAATAAACTCCTACCCCCAATACCTTCTTGAAAAAAAAAAGTAACAAGAAAACACCATCAAAAACTTGAGGAATAAAACTATGTGTTATTAAATAAATATGTAGTATCTTGGTGGTCTGATCAGTTCATCAACACTAAATGTACCTACAAATATTTTGCTGTAAACAGTGACTTGAAGTAGGCAGGCAATTGGTGGGGAGATGCCTCCTTAGAAGAACACTCTTTGACATAAATCACAGAAAGACCTTTTTTGACCCACCTCTTTTTTAGAGTAATGGAAATAAAAACAAAAATAAACAAATGGGACCTAATGAAACTTAAAAGCCTTTGCACAGCAAAGGAAACTATAAACAAGACAAAAAGACAACCCTCAGAATGGGAGAAAATATATTCAAATGAATCAATGGACAAAGGATTAATCTCCAAAATATATAAACAGCTAATGCAGCTTAATATTAAAAAAACAAACAACCCAATCCAAAAATGGGCAGAAGACCTAAATAGACATATCTCCAAAGAAGACATACAGATGGCCAAG